>NW_021964044.1:0-2500 GCF_902167405.1 Gadus morhua | reverse complement strand
CTCCCTCTCTCCCGCTCTCTCTCTCTGTATCCAGCGGGCGAGGCAATGGAGTCGCAGGCAGCAGCCACAGAGACAGAGAGACACAGTGAGAGAAATCTGCGAGTAACATTGATCCGAGTTAATCAGATTCCAATCTGTTCTCTGGGGAAACCGGTTCCCTGCACCGCGGCGGCTCTGAGCTCTGCCAGCGAGAGGCTCCACTATATGAAACTAAGATAATTCAATCTCAGAGTCCCGGCTACCAAATGTGATTTGATTATTTGGAATATTTTTTAAAGTTCTAATTACAACGTCTTGTCTCTCCGTCTCCGTCTCCGTCTCTCCGTTTCCGTCTCTCTCTCTCTCTCTCTCTCTCTCTCTCTCTCTCTCTCTCTCTCCCTCTCTCTCTCTCTCTCTCTCTCTCTCTCTCTCTCTCTCCCTCTCCCTCTCTCTCTCTCTCTCTCTCTCTCTCTCTCTCTCTCTCTCTCTCTCTCTCTCTCTCTCTCTCTCTCTCTCTCTTCTCTCTCGCCCGAAGTTCATCTTAACTTTTTCCTGGGAATCCAAATAAATATTGGCTCTCGCTTAAAGTGAACGATCAATTCCGTATCTGTTTTTTTTGTTGCTGTTCTAGAAAGTTCGGCTCGCTACGTTCCGCGCGTAGAGCAGCAACATCGGATTTCAAATTAACTTCGGGCAGCTGATCCTTAAGCATATTGTCCTGCGCTAATCAGATATCAGACATAATTCACTCAGCGCGCTCCCTTGATAAGGGTGATGCTGTTAGCACGCGTTATCTCCATTTTCAATTATCAGCAATTGTAATAAATAGAAACAATAAGCTGCTACAAGCTCGGTAATTCAGTCAGGTCATGTAGGCAGTATGGCGACGGAATGGGTTGCCGGTTCCATCCTGAGCTGTGTGTGTGTGTCTGTGTGTGTGCGTGTTTGTCAGTGTGTGAATGTGTGTGTTGATGTGAGTGAGTGTGAGTGTGTAGCCTTGATGCGGGTCTCTGTGTATTTGCTATCGCTGGCTTTCATGGAGGCTGTGTGTGTTTAAAGAGTACATTAATGGTGTGTGCATGTGTGTGCATGTGTGGGTGCGCATTGTTGCATCTGTATACGTGTGGGTTTGTGTTTGTGCGTGTTAGGATGTGTAGTATATATATATATGTGTGTGGGTGTGTGTGTTTGTGTGAATTTGTAGTGTATGTGTCTTTGTGTGTGTGTTTGTGAGTGTGTGTGTGTATGTGTTTGTGTGTGTCTTGTATACACATGTGTAAGTGTAGTGTGTGTGTGTGTTTGTGTCTGTATGTGAGTGTGTGTGTAGTGTGCATGTGTCTTTGAGTGTGAGTGTGTGTGTGTGTGTAGTGTACATGTGTGTGTGTATTTGTGTAGTGTACGTGTGTGTGTGTGTGTGTGTAGTGTATACGTGTGTGTGTATTTGTGTAGTGTACGTGTGTGTCTATGCGTGTGGGTGTGCGTTTGTGTGCGTGTGTGTTTGTGTGTGGTGTACGTGTGTGTGTGAGTGGCGTGGGCCGTGGTTCATGTTGTCAGCGGGGTCGTGGCGCGCCGTGCGGGGTCAGCGCCGCGCGGCTGATCGGTTTGTCATCGCCGCGCTGGAAAGGTCACGCGTGTTGATTAAAATGATTGGTCGAGAGGAGCCACAGGCCCACCCACACACACACACACACACACACACACACACACACACACACACACACACACACACACACACACACACACACACACACACACAGATATACACAAACAAACACACACAGATACACCAATACACATACACACACACACACATATAGACACCCCTACACACACAAACACACTTTCACTTACACCCACACACACTCACACGCAGACACACACACACACACACACACACACACACAGAAATGCACACATCCACACAAGCACACACCCACACACATGTACAAAACTACAAAAACAGGCACCGACACACACAAAAAAACACAAACATATACACAAATTCACATACACCCACGCACATATATACACGCCCCTACAGACACACATGCACACACACTTACACAAGCACACACACACACTCAGAAACACACACACCACACACTTATACACACACACACACACACACACACACACACACACACACACACACACACACACACACACACACATTCACATACATAACAGGGCCTGAGGTCATGTCTGGCTGTGTGTGTGTGTGTGTGTGTGTGTGTGTGTGTGTGTGTGTGTGTGTGTGTGTGTGTGTGTGTGTGTGTGTGTGTGTGTGTGTGTGTGTGTGTGTGTCTTGGTGCAGGGAGTTTGAAGTGTACACTGCAGTATTCTTTCGGTCTTACATCATTGACTTTGCATGCTCTTTCTGATTGGATGAATACATTAATAGATTGAATGTTGTTGGTCTGTTTATCTTCTGATTTCTTTTTTTTGCATTATCTGGTCAGTATGCTCAGTGGTCATTGACCTTTGGATCTCAATTTGGCTAAGAAGTGGTTACTAGAAGTTG
>NW_021964043.1:0-46945 GCF_902167405.1 Gadus morhua | reverse complement strand
GCTAATAAACCAATATTCAAAACGATACCGTTTCGTCGTCAAAGGTCGCATCAAAAAAGTGTTTCATGCATTCTTTGCATGTGCGTCTGAAGATGTCGTGTGCAAAGTTTGGTGTTGATCGGGCGAGAAATGTGGAAGGAGTAGGGAAAAAACAGTTTTGCGGTTTTCGCGATTTTGCGAAAAAAAATTATAGACGGAAATGGGCGTGGCCTATGCCAAAAGATCCAGCAGACTCCAGTGAATATGTGCGTACAAGTTTTTGACTGTGGGAGGTTCGGTGTGGGAGTTATAGCCCCAAACGCGTCTTTCCTTGGTATAGCGCCACCTAGTGGCCGGCGTGTCTGGATTTGGTTATCTGAGTAGCGGTGCCGGACCTGGTTCTAGTCATGTAATTGGCGCGTGTGCACCATTTACGGTTTGGGCTGTAGTCCCACAAGTACGGGGGGAAGTATAATAACTAGAACTGCAAGCAGTTACGCAGGGGTCCAAGAAGTGTGCATTTCGCCGGCACAACGCGACAAGAAATGTGCGTTTCGCCGGCACAACGCGAAGCATGTGTTCAAAACGCTACCCTGAACCTGTGGATACAAAGGATTTGACTGTGGTAGGAGTAGCGAGAAGTCAGTGTAGCGTTTTCGCGGCGAAATTTTGTAGAAGATATACAATTTCCTCGTTTATTGCGCCCCCTAATGGCGAAATTTTCCGAAATTTTTATCGAACGACGTTAAGGTTAGCACCAACATGTGTGTAAAATTTGGACTCGTTCCGATGTCTAATTTTGGATTTCTTTGGATTTTTGATTTTCCACGTCTAATTTAGCTCATAAACCAATATTCAAAACGCTACCGTTTCGTCGTCGAAGGTCGGATCAAAAAACTGTCTCACGATTCCTTTGCGTGTGCGTCTGAAGATGTCGTGTGCAAAGTTTGGTGTCGATTGGTCAAGAAATGTGGGAGGAGTAGGGAAAAAACAGTTTTGCGGTTTTCGCGATTTTGCGAAAAAAAATTGCAGACGCAAATGGGCGTGGCCTATGCCAAAAGATGCAGCAGACTCCAGTGAATATGTGGGTACAAGGTTTTGAATGTGGGAGGTTCGGTGTGGGAGTTATAGCCCCAAACGCATCTTTCCTTGGTATAGCGCCACCTAGTGGCCGGCGTGTCTGGATTTTGTTATCTGAGTAGCGGTGCCGGACCTGGATCTAGTCATGCAATTGGCATGTCGGCACCATTTACGGTTTGGGCTGTGGTTCCACTTTCACGGGGAGGTAGTATAATAATAAAAATCCTTACAAAAACAATAGGGATCCAACCTGTTGGCTTGGACCCCTAATAATAATAGGAAAAATCCTTACAAAAACAATAGGGATCCAACCTGTTGGCTTGGACCCCTAATAACTAGAACTGCAAGCAGTTATGCAGGGGTCCAAGAAGTGTGCATTTCGCCGGCACAACGCGACAAGAAATGTGCGTTTCGCCGGCACAACGCGAAGCATGTGTTCAAAACGCTACCCTGAACCTGTGGATATAAAGGTTTTGACTGTGGGAGCTTCGGTGTGGGAGTTATAGCCTAAAACGCGTTTTCAGAACATTGGCCAAATAGGAGATAGACAATGTGGTGGTTTTTTGGCGCCGCCCTGTGGCGACATTTTCCAAAGACAATTTTCCTTTGCCAAATAACTCCCGCCCACATGAATAATTCTTGGCCATATTTTCTATATAGACTCGGGATTGCCCCTTGATGGTTTTCCCTTGAGTTTGAAGAACATTCCTTTGGCCAATTAGAAGATATACAATTTCCTCGTTTATTGCGCCCCCTGATGGGGAAATTTTCCGAAATTTTTATCGTACGACATTAAGGTTAGCACCAACATGTGTGTAAAATTTGGACTCGTTCCGATGTCTAATTTTGGATTTCTTTGGATTTTTGATTTTCCACGTCTAATTTAGCTCATAAACCAATACTCAAAACGCTACCGTTTCGTCGTCGAAGGTCGGATCAAAAAACTGTCATGCGATTCCTTTGCGTGTGCGTCTGAAGATGTCGTGTGCAAAGTTTGGTGTCGATTGGTCAAGAAATGTGGGCGGAGTAGGGAAAAAACAGTTTTGCGGTTTTCGCGATTTTGCGAAAAAGAATTCTAGACGCAAATGGGCGTGGCCTATGCCAAAAGATGCAGCAGACTCCAGTGAATATGTGCGTACAAGTTTTTGACTGTGGGAGGTTCGGTGTGGGAGTTATAGCCCCAAACGCGTTTTCCCTTGGTATAGCGCCACCTAGTGGCCGGCGTGTCTGGATTTTGTCGTCTGCGTAGTCCGAAGAGATCTGGATCTAGTCATGCAATTGGCGTGTCGTCACCATTTACGGTTTGGGCTGTGGGCACACTTTTAGGGAGGTAAGAATAATAATAACTAGAACTGCAAGCAGTTATGCAGGGGTCCAAGAAGTGTGCATTTCGCCGGCACAACGCGACAAGAAATGTGCATTTCGCCGGCACAACGCAAAGCAAGTATTCAAAACGCTACCGTGAACAACATGTGGATATAAAGTTTTTGACTGTGGGAGCTTCGGTGTGGGAGTTATAGCCTAAAACGCGTTTTCAGAACATTCCATTGGCCAAATAGGAGATAGACAATGTCGTTGTTTTTTGGCGCCGCCCTGTGGCGAAATTTTTAATTTTCCAAAGACAATTTTCCTTTGCCAAATACCTCCCGCCCACATTAATAATTCTTGGCCATATTGTCTATATAGACTCGGGTTTGCCCCTTGATGGTTTCCCTTGAGTTTGAAGAACATTCCTTTGGCCAATTAGAAGATATACAATTTCCTCGTTTATTGCGCCCCCTAATGGCGAAATATTCCGAAATCTTTATTGAACGCCATTAAGGGTAGCACCGACATGTGTCTAAAATTTGGACTTGATCCGATGTGTAATTTTGGTATTTTCTGAATTTTTGCGTATCGACGTAAAACGTAGCTAATAAACAAATGTTCAAAACGCTACAGTTTCGTAGTCGAAGGTCGGATCAAAAAGTGTTTGAGTTTTTCTTTTCGTGTTCGTCTGACGATGTCGTGTGCAAAGTTTGGTGTCGATTGGTCAAGAAATGTGGGAGAAGTAGGGCAAAAACAGTTTTCCAGTTTTCGCGATTTTGCGAAAAAAAATTATAGACGCAAATGGGCGTGGCCTATGTCAAAAGTTGCAGCAAACTCCAGTGAATATGTGCGTACAAGTTTTTGACTGTGGGAGGTTCGGTGTGGGAGTTATAGCCCCAAACGCATCTTTCCTTGGTATAGCGCCACCTAGTGGCCGGCGTGTCTGAATTTGGTTATCTGAGTAGCGGTGCCGTACCTGGTTCTAGTCATGCAATTGGCGCGTGTGCACCATTTACGGTTTGGGCTGTGGTTCCATTTTCACGGGGAGGTAGTATAACTAGAACTGCAAGCAGTTATGCAGGGGTCCAAGAAGTGTGCATTTCGCCGGCACAACGCGACAAGAAATGTGCGTTTCGCCGGCACAACGCGAAGCATGTGTTCAAAACGCTACCCTGAACCTGTGGATATAAAGGTTTTGACTGTGGGAGCTTCGGTGTGGGAGTTATAGCCTAAAACGCGTTTTCAGAACATTGGCCAAATAGGAGATAGACAATGTCGTCGTTTTTTGGCGCCGCCCTGCGGCGAAATTTTCCAAGGACAATTTTCCTTTGCCAAATAACTCCCGCCCACATTAATAATTCTTGGCCATATTTTCTATATAGACTCGGGTTTGCCCCTTGATGGTTTCCCTTGAGTTTGAAGAACATTCCTTTGGCCAATTAGAAGATATACAATTTCCTCGTTTATTGCGCCCCCTAATAGCGAAATTTTCCGAAATTTTTATCGAACGACATTAAGGTTAGCACCAACATGTGTGTAAAATGTGGACTCGATCCGATGTCTCATTTTGGATTTCTTTGGATTTTTGCTATTCCACGTCTAATTTAGCTAATAAACCAATATTCAAAACGCTACCGTTTCGTCGTCGAAGGTCGGATCAAAAAAGTCTTTCGTGCATTCTTTGCGTGTGTGTCTGAAGATGTCGTGTGCAAAGTTTGGTGTCGATTGGTCAAGAAATGTGGGAGGAGTAGGGAAAAAACAGTTTTGCGGTTTTCGCGATTTTGCGAAAAAAAATTCTAGACGCAAATGGGCGTGGCCTATGCCAAAAGATGCAGCAGACTCCAGTGAATATGTGCGTACAAGTTTTTGACTGTGGGAGGTTTGGTGTGGGAGTTATAGCCCCAAACGCGTCTTTCCTTGGTATAGCGCCACCTAGTGGCCGGCGTGTCTGGATTTTGTCGTCGGCATAGTCTTCACGTACCTAGATCTAGTCATGTAATTGGCGTGTGTGCACCATTTACGGTTTGGGCTGTAGTAGCACTTTCTTGGTAGGAAGTATAATAATAATAATAATAATAATAAAAATCCTTACAAAAACAATAGGGATCCAACCTGTTGGCTTGGACCCCTAATAATAATCCTTACAAAAACAATAGGGATCCAACCTGTTGGCTTGGACCCCTAATAATAATAATAGGAACAAGAAGTGTGCATTTCGCCGGCACAACGCGACAAGAAATGTGCATTTCGCCGGCACAACGCGAAGCATGTGTTCAAAATGCTACCGCGAACCTGTGGATACGAAGGTTTCGACTGTGGGAGGTTCGGTGTGGGAGTTATAGCCCCATACGCGTTTTCCCTTGGTATAGCGCCACCTAGTGGCCGGCGTGTCTGTATTTTTGTGGTCTGCGTAATGTTCACGGACCTGGATCTAGTCATGCAATTGGCGTGTCGGCACCATTTACGGTTTGGGCTGTGGGCCCACTTCTAGAGGGAAATAATAACAAGAAGTGTGCATTTCGCCGGCACAACGCGACAAGAAATGTGCATTTCGCCGGCACAATGCGAAGCAAGTATTGAAAACGCTACCGTGAACATGTGGATATAAAGGTTTTGACTGTGGGAGGTTCGGTGTGGGAGTTATAGCCCAAAACGCGTTTTCAGAACATTCCATTGGCGATTAGGAGATGTATTATTTCGTCGTTTTTTTGCGCCCTCTTGTGGCGAAATTTTCCAAAGACAATTTTCCTTTTCCAAATAACTCCCGCCCACATTAATAATTCTTGACCATAATTTTTATATAGACTCGGGATTGCCCCGTGGTGGTTTCACTTGAGTTTGAAGAACATTCCTTTGGCCAATTAGAAGATATACAATTTCCTTGTTTATTGCGCCCCCTAATGGCGAAATTTTCCGAAATTTTTATCGTACGACATTAAGGTTAGCACCAACATGTCTGTAAAATTTGGACTCGTTCCGATGTCTAATTTTGGATTTCTTTGGATTTTTGATTTTCCACGTCTAATTTAGCTCATAAACCAATATTCAAAACGCTACTGTTTCGTCGTCGAAGGTCCGATCAAAAAAGTGTCTATCAATTCTATGCGTGTGCGTCTGAAGATGCCGTGTGCAAAGTTTGGTGTCGATTGGTCAAGAAATGTGGGAGGAGTAGGGAAAATACAGTTTTGCGGTTTTCGCGATTTTGCGAAAAAAAATTATAGACGCAAATGGGCGTGGCCTATGCCAAAAGTTGCAGCAGACTCCAGTGAATATGTGTGTACAAGTTTTTGGACTGTGGGAGGTTCGGTGTGGGAGTTATAGCCCCAAACGCGTTTTCCCTTGGTATAGCGCCACCTAGTGGCCGGCGTGTCTGTATTTTTGTGGTCTGCGTAATGTTCACGGACCTGGATCTAGTCATGCAATTGGCGTGTCGGCACCATTTACGGTTTGGGCTGTGGGCCCACTTCTAGAGGGAAATAATAATAATAATAATAATAATAATAAAAATCCTTACAAAAACAATAGGGATCCAACCTGTTGGCTTGGACCCCTAATAAAAAAAATCCTTACAAAAACAATAGGGATCCAACCTGTTGGCTTGGACCCCTAATAATAAAAATCCTTACAAAAACAATAGGGATCCAACCTGTTGGCTTGGACCCCTAATAATAATCCTTACAAAAACAATAGGGATCCAACCTGTTGGCTTGGACCCCTAATAATAAGTTCGGCGCTTTTATTTAATTTTTAGTCAACCCTGGCTTGCTTCTTCCGGCTGAGTTCGTCTGGAGGGGCAAGAGGGGCTCTAGCCCCACCAGCCCAATGTGTATTGGACTTAAAACATTGAAATGCGCATGCTCAGAGTGTTTCTCTGTTGAAGTGGCCGGAGATTATTTTACTTAATGGTGGGGCTAGCCCAATATGTCCATGGTGTGGACTCTGGACCGTTAAATATCCCAGGATGCATTTTGCATTTCGCATTTCGCATTCCTGTTTTAAAATATCAGTGTGTAAGCTATAAAATAGGCTATATAGGAACGTTTTAAAAGTATAACAAAGATGGAGGCCTATTCAACATATTTGCATACTATTATTTTAAAATGAAAGAGGGGTTTTGTTTTATATAATTTGTTTATTGTATAAGTCGCTGTTGGAGGAAACCCATCGCAACGGAAATCCCGATCGGATCCATCTGAGTGTGTGTGTGTGTGTGTGTGCAGGGCCGTAGCACCAAATCCTGGGCCCCTATACTATAGGTACTGATGGGCCCCCCTGCGCCAGGTTGTTGACGGGGGGGGGGTCCGGAGCGATTGTTGACAGGGGGGGGGGGGGGGGGGGGGGGGGGGGGCGGACTGGCCAAAGGGTAAAAAAAAATTATTATTTTTTTTTTTGGTCATGGGCCCCCCCTCTGCCTTTGGCCCCCCCACAACTGTCCCCTTTGTCCCCGCAGTCCGACGGCCCTGTGTGTGTGTGTGTGTGTGTGTGTGTGTGTGTGTGTGTGTGTGTGTGCGTGTGTGCGTGTGCGTGTGCGTGTGTGTGTGTGTGCGTGTGCGCGTGTGTGTTTCTATTCTATTCTATTCTATACAGTGTTACCCTTTAGGTTTCATTTGATAAAAACGACAGTGTTAGCACTTATGTTTTTTTCCCATGATGACTGATGAAAAACAACAGTGTTACCCCTTATATTTTATTGGACAAGGACACATTTTTTTTTTTTTAAATATGTTTTTTTTCATGACGAACAATAAAAGGGGTAAAACAGTTTTACCCCTTATATTTTATTTGACAAAGACAACAGTGTTACCCCGTGTGGTTTTTTTCATGACGACCAATAAAAAACAACAGTGTTACCCCTTATGGTTTTTTTTCATGACGACCAATAAAAAACAACAGTGTTACCCTTATGTTTTTTTTCATTTAGACCAATACAAATCAACAGTGTCACCCCTCATGTTTCATTTGATAAAAACGACAGTGTTACCCCCTATGTTTTATTCGATACATTTCGGCAGTGTTACCCCTTATGGGTTTTTCATGACGACAGATAAAGAACGACAGTGTTACCCTTTACGTATCTTTTGATAAAAACAACAGTGTTACCCTTTATGTCTTTTTCCCATGATGACTGATGGAAAACAAGTGTTACCCCTTATATTTTATTTGACAAGGACAATTTTTCTTTTTTTCCAAATATGTTTTTTTCATGACGACCAATAAAATACTACAGTGTTAACTTACCCCTTATATTCTATTTGACAAAGACAACAGTGTTACCCCTTGTGTTTTTTTTCATGACGACCAATAAAAAACAACAGTGTTACCCCTTATGGTTTTTTTTCATGACGACCAATAAAAAACAACAGTGTTACCCCTTATGTTTTTTTTCATGACGACCAAAGAAAAGCGACAGTGTCACCCCTCATGTTTCATTTGGTGAAAACGACAGTGTTACCCTCTTATTTTTTATTCGATACATTTCGACAGTGTTACCCCTTATGGGTTTTTCATGACGACAGATAAAAACGACAGTGTTACCCCTTATGTTTTTTTTTCATGACGACCAATAAAAAACATCAGTGTTACCCCTTATGTTTTTTTTCATTTAGACCAATAAAAAACGACAGGGTCACCCCTTATGTTTTTTTTCATTTATACCAATAAAAAACAACACTGTCACCCCTCAAGTTTCATTTGATAAAAACGACAGTGATACCCGTTTTATTCGATACATTTCGACAGTGTTACCCCTTATGGGTTTTTCATGATGACCAATAAAAAATAACAGTGTTACCCCTTATGTTTTTATTCATGACGACCAATAAAAAACAACAGTGTTACCCCTTATCTTTTCTTTCACGACGACCAATAAAAAACAACAGTGTTTCCCCTTATGTTTTTTATCACGACGACCAATAAAAAAACAACAGTGTTACCCCTTGTGTTTTTTTTCATGACAACCAATAAAAAACAACAGTGTTACCCCTTATGGTTTTTTTCATGATGAGTCATGACCAAAGAAAAACAACAGTGTCACCCCTCATGTTTCATTTCATAAAAACGACAATGTTACCCCCTATGTTTTAATGGATAAATATCGACAGTGTTACCCCTTATGTTTTTTGCATGACGACCGATATCAAATAAAATATGTTTTATTTGATAAATATCGACAATGTTACCCCTCATGTTTCATTTGATAAAAACAACAGTGTTACCCCTTGTGTTTTTTTTCATGACGACCAAAGAAAAACAACAATGTTACCCCCTATGTTTTATTTGATAAATATCGACAGTGTTACCCCTTATGTTCATTTCATGACAGCCGATAAAAAACGACAGAGTTACCCCTCATGTTTTTTCCATGTTGACCATTAAAAATAACGGTGGTACCCCTGTCAACGTTTCTGCGGGGATCCGAACCTGAGCTGTTTAGAATGTTAACCACCGAATTTATCAATGCACCATCAAGACACCGAATAAAGACATCACTATGGTTATACTTGACTTTATAATTCGCATGAAATAGAAATATGAGACTTCCAACAGAGGACATCAACCAGACTTGAACCCCGGTCTCCAGGGGGTTAGCTCACAGCTCTCTCCACTTCCCAATGAGATTTTTAATTTTATTATGTCTGAGATTATATATGGCAGTGCAATAGACATGATAGCATTACGTTTAAAATTAAAGATATTGTGTTTTCCTCAGAAATTGAGCCGCGGTCGCCAGTGGGTTAGGCAGAGTGCAGAGCACCACTGAGGCGATGAAAATACACAATAATCAATCATCAATAAAGAGGATATGCATGACATTAAAATGTATGTGTGTATTTCTAGTATTTCCCTTTTGTTTTTTTTCATGACGACCAATAAAAAAAACGACGCTGTTACCCCTTATATTTTATTTGACATAGACAACAGTGTTACCCTTTATGTTTTTTTTCATGACGACCAATAAAAAACAACAGCGTTACCCCTTATGTTTTTTTCATGACGACCAATAAAAAGCAACAGTGTTACCCCTTGTGTTTTTTTTCATGACGACCAATAAAAAAACAACAGTGTTACCCCTTATGGTTTTTTTCATGACGACAGATAAAAAACGACAGTGTTACCCCTTATGTTTCATTTGATAAAAACGACAGTGATACCCCTTATATTTTATTTGACAAGGACAATTTCTTTTTTCATGACGACCAATAAAAATCATCAGTGGTACCCCTGTCAACGTTTTTGCGGGGATCCGAACCTGAGCTGTTTAGAGCGTTAACCTCCGAACTTATCAATGCACCATCAAGACACCAAATAAAGTCATCACAATGGTTATACTTGACTTTAGAATTCGCATGAAATAGAAATAAGAGTCTTCCAACAGAGGACATCAACCGGGCTTGAACCCCGGTCTCCAGGGGGTTAGCTCACAGCTCTCTCCACTTCCCACTGCGATTTATAATTTAAAAATGTCTGTGGTTATATATGACAATATATATGCAATAGACATGATAGCATTACCTTTCAAATTAAAGATATTGTGTATTCCACAGAAATTGAGCCACGGTCTCCAGTGGGTTAGGCAGAGTGCACTCCACTGCACCACTGAGGCGATGATAATTCACAATAATCAATCATCAATAAAGAGGATATACTTGACATTAAAATGTATGTGTGTATTTCTATTTTCCCTTATGTTTTTTTCATGACGACTGATAGAAAACGACAGTGTTACCCCTTATATTTTATTTGACAAAGACACTAGTGTTGCCCCTAATGTTTTTCTTCATGACGACCAATAAAAAACAAGTGTTGCCCCTTATGGTTTTTTTCATGACAACCAAAGAAAAATGACAGTGTCACCCCTTATGTTTCATTTGATTAAAACGACAGTGTTACCCCTTGTGTTTCATTTGATTAAAACGACAGTGTTACCCCTTGTGTTTTTTTTCATGACGACCAAAGAAAAACAACAGTGTTACCCCCTATGTTTTATTTGATAAATATCAACAGTGTTACCGCTTTTGTTTTTTTCATGACGACCAATAAAAAACAACAGTGTTACCCCTTATGTTTTTTTTCATGACGACCAATAAAAAACAACAGTGTCATAGATCGCTAACTAGCAGAGAGTTGTAAGCACTTTCCACCCTTTTCATGTTTCATTTGATGAAAACGACAGTGTTACCCCTTATGTTTTTTTCATGAAGACCGATAAAAAACGACAGTGTTACCCCTAATGTTTCATTTGATTAAAACGACAGTGTTACCCCTTGTGTTTCATTTGATTAAAACGACAGTGTTACCCCTTGTGTTTTTTTTCATGACGACCAAAGAAAAACAACAGTGTTACCCCCTATGTTTTATTTGATAAATATCAACAGTGTTACCCCTTTTGTTGTTTTCATGACGACCAATAAAAAACAACAGTGTTACCCCTTATGTTTTTTTTCATGACGACCAATAAAAAACAACAGTGTCATAGATCGCTAACTAGCAGAGAGTTGTAAGCACTTTCCACCCTTTTCAGTGGAGGAATTGGACTCCCCAAGCAATGTTATACTTAAAAGGAGCAAGTAAGTTGCATATTAATTTAGTCTTTCGGCCTGTAGCATGTAAACAAAATGAAGTAACTGTCCCATATTTCTAACTGCATTTGAAGTAGACATTGAGACTCACAAGAAATGGACGCTATAGGACAGTGATCATGATTTGTCTCAATATCAGAATAACAACAATGGGTCAAATAGCAATGGCTGGTGGAATGGCCATGAAGTAGGTCTGTATATGCAGTGTAAGCTTGTCCAGGCCCTGCAAGTCAGGATGTAGGCTATGAATCTGAATGAAAAGCAGGAAAATAGGTAGTGGCCATCCCCAAAATGCACCAGAATACATGAAATCAAATCTATTAAATTCCAAAAAAAATATGGGGGGGGGGGGGGGGAGAATCTCAGACCCCCTGTCTATTACTGTGCCCCACCAACATGTTGGATCGCCAGCCGCCACTGAGAATTACCAATGGGAATAATTCTCTGCACAATTTGAATTGTGTTTAAATATGCTACAGTGGTCATTTGTTTAGCCAATTCATGTTAAACAATGAGGGTTTTGATTGTTGGGTCGTGCTTTTGATCGAGCGTTTGTGTTTTTTTTGTTTTTGTTATCATTGCTGTATTGGCCTAATTTGAGGAGAAATCTATGCCATAAACAGACATTTTATAGGCCTTTATTACACGGGTCTTCTCAATGCCGTGGAACGCTCCGTTCACTTGCATGGGTAGTAGTCCGGTAACTTGTCAACCCCAGCGTCTTCGGTTGCTAAGCAACGTCAACGTCTAGGCCCATTCACACCCTACGGTAAATACGGATACGAACAGTTTCGTCCGGTCCCGGAGGTGTTTCGTCCGTAAATGGGTCCGTCGCCTCTGAGCTTACGAATCCTGAGTGCTCCGGGAGAACCGGAGCAATGCCACCGGAAATCGAGGCGGCAGTATAGAGTCAAAAGTCAGACCATTCGCGAAAATAGATAGAGTAGTATAATATCTGATATGTATATTATATATAGTATTTGACGTTTTGTACTTATATGATACTATATACCTGACATTTTTATTTTATTGTTTATTGCTATTGTTCCCCTGCTTTGGCAATGAGTTGTAACTGGTAATTTAACAACATTTTGAGGAGATAATCTGCTGGTTGGTGAGGGGTGTCACATGCCACCGCACACTTTTTGCACATTGTTTTGCCGATTTCGGATGACGCAAAGCAAAATCATCTCTACAGATGTCATGTTTGCGATTGTCGATGCCGTTAATTTGTGAAACGACTGTCACTGCCCTCTAGAGGATTTATTGCGTAACATCCATAAGAACGCTGAAACCAGACGGAGGTATGAAGGGTAGTTCCGGGGGCAACGTTTGGGGCGACGGACGAATTTCGTCCGGATCCGGAGGTATGGATCGGCCTTAGTGGACTATTTCACTGCTGATCAACACTACGAATGCTGGTAACGAATAAATTGTAAAAAGACACACCATGTGAAGTTATTTTACAAATAAGATTTGAAAAGCTTTGGAAGTTTATTTACAACACTATTTACATGGTTTCGGAGTAGTACACTTTGACATTTTAATACAGTTCAGCGAGAAAGGCGACGAAGAATAAGAAGGGGGCGTTCCAGTCTGCGTAAACGGGAACCCCCACCACACGAGAACGCCCATTTGCGTTTGCAGTGGGATTATATTGCAAATAACCAACATCTCTGGAGAACCTAATTCCCTTATTATTTTAGAGCCATGAGAGAAACATGAGCACTTAATGACGCTCATACTTTTGGGAAATAAATATAAAATAAATGTATTTCCTTGTTGTTATCGCTTTCAAGGTCTTAATAGGCTATATCAAAACGCTACAGCTTAAATAATTGCATTCCTTAACAAAGTAATAATGAATATATTACCTGTCAGACGATAACGTTACACAATCTTTAAGTTAATACCAGATCCCCCTCTAACCGTATTCGTATTCATATATATTGCTAATATTACACATCCATTAATTTAACCAAACTTCAACTGTTAACCCAAACCTGAACGTTAATTGTAGGCCCGTTTTGAACTACCGTATGTATATAATCATTTACATGTTTTATATTATATACATGAACCCGACCATCTCCAATGTGATGTTGAAAAACAAACGGGGAAATAAAACACAAAGAAAATACGACCAATAACCAAAAAATGGCAATTGTAACAGAATTAAATTATATATAAATCATATAATATAATTATAATGTGTATAAAAACCATGTGCGGTCGAAGAGTGACGACGAGTGACGAGTCCTTACCAAACAGTGATTGGCTAGGCTTGGTCACGTGTTAATTATTCACGACGGCCTTCACTACCGGTGTAAGAAAACCCCGCTTCCGGTCGCATGTAGGAACCTTCCCTGACCCAGAAGAACCAGCGGCTCCTCGGGACTCGGGCCCTCTTTAAAACGCGCAGGGGCCCTCATTCACACCCGGTGAGTAGCAGGGTTTAACCCCCCAGAGACACGACCTCATTCCGGGTACATTTCTGTTGTGTACGTGACGTCTCTGTGGTCGCAGGATGACATCCGGGAGGGTTGTGTGTTCGGATGGGGTTCGTTTGCGGTCCCTCCGTCCCTGAGGAGACAGACCTTACGTCATGTGTGGACTGTGGGATGCTCACCTGCTCCAGGTGTGGTGGTGACGTTTGTAACTCTGGTAGACGGCTGGTCTGAGGTCACGTTGTTGTTATCGCATCAGGTATTCAACGACAGTGTGACTTAGAGTTAGTTAGAGTGATTATCTCTTCCATTCGGTATATACCAAATGTATTGACCATGCTTGCAGTTAGCAACAAGTCTAAAGCTACAGGTTTGACCTTTGCTCTGAGACGCACTCATAACAACGCCCTCACGAGCCACCAGGTGACAACCACTGCTTTATATAAGGTGTGTGTGTGTGTGTGTGTGTGTGTGTGTGTGTGTGTGTGTGTGTGTGTGTGTGTGTGTGTGTGTGTGTGTGTGTGTGTGTGTGTGTGTCCCAGGATACGACAGCAGAACATGAGGACCATTTGGGCCAGAGCAGGTGTTTTAGGTTCCGTGTCGGTGGCGTTCGGGTCGATGTGGTGGTCGCAGCAGAAGACTGAAGTCGACCCCATGGCGTCCAGCTGTCCCGCGGTCCACACACACTCTACCTCTCCCTACGAGCTGAAGCTGGTGCAGGTTCTGTTCCGGCATGGGGCCAGAACGCCCCTCAAGTCCATTCCTGACATACTGGAGGTGAGTTTTCTATAACCACCGTTTACTAATGAAGATGTTCCGGTACCATTCTTTCCTTCCCGATACCGATTCCTGTTCTTGAGTATCGGCCGATACCGAGTTTATACCGATTCATAACTACTTATAGCACTTTCTTATTGAAGGGTTCTCTTACGACGAGTAAGAGATAGTAAGTATAGTCAGTTCACTTACTTTCTACATTATTTTTTTCAGAACTAGTTAATTTACATTTATAATCTATAATCAATAATACTGTGTCTGTGTAGTAAACGATTCACGTGACGGTATCGAGTCGGCGCGTAGACCTTGCGTACTCGCCGATGCCCGATACTGGTATCGGTATCGGAAGAACTCTACTGCTAATGTTCCCCACAACAAAACAACAGGATGCTTTACCGCCCGGTCCGTCCCGCCCCCCCAGGCCCAGTGGGTGCCGTCCCTCCTGCACCCCCCAGCCCACACCAAGATGAACTACGTGGTGACGGACCTGGAGGGCGGGCCGCAGCCCCCCATGCCCGTGGAGGACAGCTACAGGAAGACCACCCTGGCTGTGAGTCGGGCCGTCGGGGGTTCTGTGGTTCTGTCTTATAGCAGACGGGCTAACGCTGCATAGAGGAATACTTGGCCTACTTCACAGCATCCTGTCTAGCGCTGATAGCAAGGCGTTAGCTCGGAGTTAGCACTGCCAGGTGGGTTTTGGGGCTAGCCTTCAGGCCTTGGTTGGAGTGAGTCCGTATCGTGTTATCAATCTCAGACTCCGCCGTCACAAAGGAACGAAAGAGAAGATAAAGGAGACGTGAAGGAATGACATTCACCCAGCAGTATCTCTCCTCGTCCAATCACAGCGCAGTGCTATCAGTGCTCTTACACAACAACCTAGTCAGGCAAGGTAAAAATCTCCCTAAATAAATATTAAAATCTTTGATATACTGAGAGAGAATTTGATATTAGCTGTGTTGGCGTAGGCTAGGTCCAGCTTTCCGATCTCGACGGGATACAGTATAGTGACTTCGATGTGTTGGTATTAGTCTAATCTAACTGCATTAAATGCTTTTATAAAGCGCTTTTCTAACGAGTGGTCACTCAGAGCGCTGAACAACACTGCCTCACATTCACCCATTCATGCACACATTCACCCACCGACGGCGCAGTCAGCCCCGCAGGGCGACAGCCAGCTGGTCAGCAGCAGTCAGGGTGGGCGTCTCGCTCAGGGACACCTCGACACTCGGCTAGGAGGAGCCGGGGATCGAACTAGCGACCTCCCGGTTACCAGCCGACCCGCTCTACCTCCTGAGCCACATGCCGGCCTCAGTCTTGTCGTCTGCCTGAGAGGTCATTGTGACGCTCATAACCCCGACCATCTCAGCATGGCTCCGCCCTCGTTCCTCTTATACAGAGTGAGGTACTGACCCCTGACCTGTGAGTCACTGGAGAGCTGGCTCCTGATTGGACCGTTCTGAAGTGTGGTCCGTGTGTCCCTGGGAGCTGGCTCCTGATTGGCCCGTTCTGAGGTGGGGTCCTGTGTGTCCCTGGCGGGCTGGCTCCTGATTGGCCCGTTCTGAGGCATGGTCCTGTGTGTCCCTGGCGGGCTGGCTCCTGATTGGCCCGTTCTGAGGCGGGGTCCTGTGTGTCCCTGGGAGCTGGCTCCTGATTGGCCCGTTCTGAGGCATGGTCCTGTGTGTCCCTGGGAGCTGGCTCCTGATTGGCCCCTTGCGTGTGTCTCCAGGGGGGGACCTTCCCTGGGCAGCTGACCACGGTGGGCATGCAGCAGCTGTACGAGCTGGGGGAGAGGCTGAGGAAGAGATACGTGGAGGAAGACCCCTTCCTCAGCCCCGTCTTCAGCTCCACCGAGGTCTAGTGAGTACTACTCCACTATCACTAGTGTTACCATAACAGTACTACTAGTAGTAAGTACCACTACTATTCCATTACTATTACTAGTAGTAAGTACCACTACTATTCCAGTACTATTACTGGTAGCAAGTAAGTTCCAATACTATCTACAAGTAATAGTACTGGAATAGTAGTTAATACTAGTAAGTACTGTTAAAGTACCACTACTATAACAATCATATTCCTAGTAGTTAGTCCCACTACTATAACAGTACTATTACTATGAACCAGTTAGTGATCCTTCCAACCTACTGGTGTGCAGTACAGAGCGTGCTTCTTGCTACGACCCCAGCTTCATTAACTCCTGTGGTTCCTGTCCCCATGATGCCCACATGGCTGTTCCTCCGTCGTGTTGACCGCTGCTTGTCTCCTCTGGTCCCTCCAGCGTGCGTTCCACCAACATCGTGAGGACCATCGAGTCCGCCAAGTGCCTGGTGGCGGGCCTCTTCAAGCAGCAGCAGACAGGTGTGTAGCCTGCGGGCGCTGTAGACCCTGTCTCTGCCTGGGGGGGGCGCTGTAGACCCTGTCTCTGCCTGGGGGGGGGCGCTGTAGACCCTGTCTCTGCCTGGGGGGGGCGCTGTAGACCCTGTCTCTGCCTGGGGGGGGGGGGCGCTGTAGACCCTCTCTCTGCCTGGGGGGGGCGCTGTAGACCCTGTCTCTGCCTGGGGGGGGGCGCTGTAGACCCTCTCTCTGCCTGGGGGGGGCGCTGTAGCCCTGTCTCTGTGGACCCTCTCTCTGCCTTGGGGGGGGCGCTGTAGCCCCTCTCTCTGCCTGGGGGGGGCGCTGTAGCCCTGTCTCTGTGGGCCCTCTCTCTGCCTGGGGGGGGCGCTGTAGACCCTCTCTCTAACGGCTCACTGCGCTGTCCTCTGTCCTCCCGCCCTGAAGGCGCGGTGCCCATACTGACGACGGAGGCTCTGTCTGAAAGCCTGTACCCCAACTACAACGGCTGCAAACTCCTCAAGATGATCGCAGGGTAAGACTGGCCCCCAGCCTCCTATACACCTCCCAGACACACAGGGGGGGGGGGATGATTACAGGAACTATGGTAGAATCTGGTATCAGGTATGGTCTGGTAGAATCCCTTTGCGTGTTTCAGTCACCGCTGGGCAGAGTCAGCGACGGTCCCCGACATCGTCGACGACCTGAAGCGCGTCCACAAAGCCCTCGGCATCTCGTCCAATCAGCGCGTCGACTTCATCCTCATCAGAGACGACATGGTGGCCCGAGAGGTGAGTATGGGGCACCGTGAACGGGCGCTGGTGCATTGTGGGTCCCAGGGCGGTGTAGCTGAGCGGTCCTCTGGTGTCTCGGTGTACAGGCCCACGGGCTGCCCTGCCCCGCCGTGCTGCGGGCCTGGAGCTCCACGGTGGAGCGGCGGGCCGTGGACATGATCTACCACATCTACGAGCCCAGCAAGAGGGAGAACCTGCAGCTGTGCGTGGGGCCCCTGCTGCACATGCTGATGGGCAACATCGAGGAGAAGCTCCAGGGAACGGCGGCGGAGCCCGACAGGTGAGGTGGAGTCCGACAGGTGAGGCGGGCCCCGGGGTCCACACACAAAGGGCCCCGTCCCACTGCCCAAGACCAGTCCCTCCCACTGCCCCAGACCAGTCCCCCCACTGCCAGGCTGATACTGTGTCCCCCGCTGTGACCCAGGAAGCTGTTCCTGTACTCGGCCCACGACACCACCCTGATCCCCTGTCTGATGGCCATGGGGATCTTCGACATGCGCTGGCCGCCGTACGCCGCCGACATCACCCTGGAGCTGCACCAGCACCGGCAGACCAAGGAGGCCTTCGTCAAGGTGTCCTACATCGGCCAGGTAAGGGGCTGTGTCCTACATCAGCCAGGTGAGGGGGGGAGGTGTGTCCTACATCGGCCAGGTGAGGGGAAGGTGTGTCCTACATCGGCCAGGTGAGGGGGAGGGGTGTCCTACATCGGCCAGGTGAGGGGGAGGGGTGTCCTACATCGGCCAGGTGAGGGGGAGGGGTGTCCTACATCGGCCAGGTGAGGGGGAGGGGTGTCTTACATCGGCCAGGTGAGGGGGAGGGGTGTCCTACATCAGCCAGGTGAGGGGGAGGGGTGTCCTACATCAGCCAGGTGAGGGGGAGGGGTGTCCTACATCGGCCAGGTGAGGGGTGTCCTACATCGGCCAGGTGAGGGGTGTCCTACATCGGCCAGGTGAGGGGGAGGGGTGTCCTACATCGGCCAGGTGAGGGGGAGGGGTGTCCTACATCAGCCAGGTGAGGGGGAGGGGTGTCCTACATCAGCCAGGTGAGGGGGAGGGGTGTCCTACATCGGCCAGGTGAGGGGGAGGGGTGTCCTACATCAGCCAGGTGAGGGGGAGGGGTGTCCTACATCGGCCAGGTGAGGAGGAGGGGTGTCTTACATCGGCCAGTTCTTCAGAGACCGCCCCTCCCCTCTCAGTCAGCAGGCAGAAGACATTCACAATTCAAAAAACTCCATAAGAGTTCAACTCTGGCCGGCTTTGACCTGTGTGACGCCACCTAGCGTAGCTCAGCTGGCTTTGGGTCGATCGTGAGAGATGTTTGCAGGCCAGCATTTTGTATTTTTTTAATATATCAGCTTTAGCATGTGATTGTTTTACTATTGATCAGCGTGGAGTCCTGATATTCCCAGGCTGTTGTGAGCTAGCTGCTAGCAGCCCGTCGTGGGGACTCTGAGCGACGCCGTGTGGTTTGTGTACAGGACCAGCTGATCCCGGGCTGCAGCGGCGTGTACTGCCCCGTCCAGGAGTTCAAACAGGCCCTGGCCGCCTGCTCCCTGTCCGCTGACCTCTACCAGTCCCGATGCAGCAACACCGAGGGCGTGGCCGCGCCCTGAGCCCCGCCCCTGTCCGTTAGTCCAAGGAGGCGGAGTCAGTGAAGGTCCTCGTTAAGGTCAACCAGCAGACGTCCTTCAGGCAGCGAGGCGTTGCATCTTAACGACCAAAACGACCTTCAGACGTTGGTTACGACTTATCGCACAATGCTAGCGGGGGAAACCTGATGATGTAGGATTGTATTTATTTTCCTATTCCCGATTCCCAAGTTATCCCAGACAGAACATGAATGAATAAATGAGAACTTTTATCAACGATTAGAATACAAAATCACAGGTCAGTTCTTCTGGACTATCCAGTTTGTGTTTTCCGCTGTGATGCTAACCTTCATCACGCTCAAACGAAGAACACCCGACTACATTTTTATTTGGCTGAAGCCGAGTGCTTTCAGGGCCGAGCGGCCCTCGGTGTCTGCCCTATGCAAGCCTTTTATCATCACGCTGAACGATGCCCGCTGATACTTGAAGATGCATGCACCGCTCAATACACTGGGCATCTATTTTTTCACCTAAGTTATTTCAAATACATTTTGGTTTTGCTTTGTGGATTAATAATGAATAAAGAACAGGTTGAACTCATCTTCATGACAGGAAACCAATCATTGACATGAACCACCACGAGACACCCTCACTGACCAGAGCCTGGACACACGGGACAACATGTATATACCAAAACAATATCTTTTATTTGTAGTCCATCACCACAGCCCTGGGAGGCTATTCTGCACCAAAGCCAAGGAGAAACACATGACAAGCTTATACAACAGAAGGAAGTCCACTGGATGGAAAGCATTAAGAGTTGTACATTTCCGTGTGTCTACTCCGGACATGGGGCCAGCCTTCCTGGCGTTAACCGGCTCTAACTAGCTCTACTTCTAGAATATCAACCAATCCCATCGTCCCATCCTGATAACCTCCTTAATGTGGGGATTATTGCTGTGGGAATGATTTCTTAAAATTGTTATACCCAGATTTCAACAAGAGCATCGTAAACAAAAAAATCAAAAAAATAAAACTGAACATAGGAACACAACAGAAAGCAGAACACAGAGCACGTATCGGTACGAACGGGATCCACGCTGAGCGCTGGGTCGGGCTGGAGCCCGGGCTGACGGACTTTGGAGATGATCAAAGTGCGGCCAGGCGGGCGCCGCGGCTCCACGACGGAGGAGGAACACTCCCGCAGGGCCGTGGTTGTGCTTTTTTTTTTAATAATACTATTATCTTAATGAGGTCATCGTTTGGTTTGTTATACACTGGAGTTACAAAGGAAATTAAAATAGACTAAAATTCAAAAAGCCCACCAATGGTAAACGGTACAGTATCTTTAGAGGGTGGGGGGGGGGCAGGCCTCCACCAATGAAAGGAGGGTAGGAGGTCAGAGGTCACCGATAGAATGCCTATACATACAGACACATACGTACCACACAAACACAGTCTCTGGCGCGCACACACCCACACACTCACAGGAATATACTGTACAGAAACAGTCCGAACTATGGAGGGAGGGACGAGATGGAGTTCCACTGAATCTTCACGAAGCACAAGTCGTCTTTACTCCGTTCTCCGGTGACCGCTTTCAGGACTTTTTTTTATTTGTAAAAGTAGACATATACTGTGGCGTCTCCACGGCGACGTGTAGTTAGGCGGATCCTCTTTGACGGCGCTTTCATAAGTCCCATAATCAAAAAACACCAGAAAGTTCTTTTTTTTTTTAGCGAAATCGATGCACAACAATCCATACATTCTGAAGTTCATGAGCCCAAAACGAAAAGTCCTTGTGGCCAAAAGTACTCCACAGCGCCCCCCGCCCTGTGGCCCCTGGAGCCGGGGCCCCCAGGACGCGCCGGGACCTGCTCCTCCAGGGTCTAGAGTCCCTCACCCCCCACCCACGACCGCTCCCCCTCCTCCATGCTCGTGGAACGTCCCGGGACGTCCTCGGAGCGCGGTCAGAACATGCCGGGCCCCGGGCTGAAGCCCATGTCCATGTCCATGCCCCGGGGCCTCATCTGGCCCATCATCATCGTCTGCTGCGGGGGCCCGCCCATCCCCTGCAGCGACATCATCATGTTGGGCGAGCCCCCGGGCCCCGGGTGGGCCATCTGCCTCCCCTGCATCATCCCGCCGGGCCCCCCGGGGGACATCATGCCCCCGGGGCCCCCCGGCGACATCATCCGGTGCTGGGGCCCCATCATGCCCTGACCCATGAACCCCGGGGGCCGCATGGGGTTGTGGCCCCCCGGGTTCCCCATGGCCATGTCTTGGGGGCCCATCCCCCCGCCGGGGCCCCCCGGCATGCCGCCCATCCCCTGCATGGGCATGCCCATCCTGGGGGGCCCCTCGCCCATCATGCCCTGCATGGGGAAGCCGGAGGGGTGTGGCTGCTTGCCCCCCGGGTCGCCCCCCCCCCGGGGGAAGTAGGACAGAGTCTGGCTGGGCTTCTCCGACGGGATGATCCGGGACAGGTCGAACTCCGGGATCCCCGAGGCCCCCGGCCGCATCACCTCGTGGAGGTCCGCGTCGCTGAAGCCCCCCTGCATCCCGCCGAACTCCGGGCCCCCGGACGGGTTGGGCTTGCACATGCCGCCGCCGCCGTCGCCCCCGTGGGACATGTTGCCCATGCGGCCCCCCATGGGGCCACCCTCGCCCTGGAAGCCCATGGGGTGGCCGGGGAAGCCCTGGGGCCCGGGGCCGTTGTGGGGGGAGAAGGGCCCCTGCTGGGAGGGGGACTGGGTCAGCGGGTAGCCCTGGCCCCGGTGGGGGTACCCCATTCGGCCCTGCGCCATCATCTGTCCGGGGCCCATGCCGGGGTCCTGGCCGTGGGACACCATCATGCCGTGGGGCATCATGCCGGGGCCCATGTTGGGGCCCGCGTTGGGGGAGGGCATCTGGGGGGCCATCCCGTGGGACAGGGGCTGGGAGCCCATGGGGGTCATGCCCAGCGGGCTGAGGGCCGGCATGGGCCCCGAGTTGTTGGGGCCCATCATGCGAGGGTTGCCCTGGTGATGGTTCATCCCCATCCCTACGGCAACGGGAGGAGGAGGAGGACGGATCGTTAGTGGGTTGGAAGTGATGCTCAACGTACTAAAGGATCATTAAACGTTTCTGCACGAGGCCGGTTATCTAGACAACACTGACTTATCCTACAACATCATTCATACATTTAGCAGACGCTTTGAATCCAAAGCAACATACGATAAGTCCATTTGTGGAGAGAAACAACAATATATCGCTGTCCTCACAGTGAGGATGTTCATAGAACCAAGTGCCAAGCACTAACCATCACTAGATAACCCATTCCCCGTACACAACACAGATAGCTAGGATAAGATGCTACAGCAAGCAAGAAGAGGGATATAGATCTATATCTATCTATCCATCTATCTATCCATCTATCTATCCATCTATCTATCCATCTATCCATCTATCCATCTATCCATCTATCTATCTATCCATCCATCTATCTAGATCCAGGTGTTTCGAGATCAATCCCCTGTAGATCTAGATCTATATAAATATCTAGAGGTATATATCTAGATCTATCTATACAGATCTAGATAGACGTTATCTCGACTACGTGTCAACATTTTTAACCCTAACCATAACTTGTGATCTGTCCATTATCAGGACTCAGGATTGGGGATTAATCTGACTGAGGCTGAGGCCCCGGTCTGGCCCCCGGTCTAGGCCCCCGGTCTAGGCCCCCGGTCTGGCCCCTCATCTAGGCCCCCGGTCTGGCCCCTCATCTAGGCCCCCTGGTCCTCACCGTTGTTGTTCATGGAGGGCAGGTTGGGCGAGCGCGCGGGCGGCGAGTCGTCGTCGGAGCTGGCCACCGTCTTGATGGCGTCGTGGTACAGCGGCGTGGAGCTCGGCATGGCGAACTTGGACATGCGGGACATCATGATGGACAGCGGGTTCTGGGACAGCGTGGGCTCGGGGGGGATGGTGTAGGGGCTGCCCGAGGGCACGTTGCCCGGGTGGGACATGGGGCCCGAGGGGGCCCCCGAGGAGGGGGGGGCGGAGGGGGGCCCGTTGCCACCTGGAGAGGAACACAAAAAGATAAACAGAGTTGGGTTAAGTTAAGTTAGGTTCAGTTAAGTTAAGTATGAAGGAAGGTAGGATCTATGTCTCCGTAGTCTCCGGACGCCGTCCTGCCTCGCGCTCAACCGGCTCTAACTAGTTCTAGCTCTACAATACCGGGCTCAGACACCACGCCACTCGACCAATCCTGTCCCAACCTGATACCCACCGACCTGTGGGGCATATCGCCATGGGAACTGATACTTAATTTTCGGAACCCGACGAGAGCATCATAACCAAAAATGTAATTAAAAAAAAATATCAACATAACTGCAACAGGAAGCAGAACAGATCAACAGATTACAGATCAATCATAGCTCGCTCAGCTGTCAGTTCCTATGTTTGACCACAGGGGGGCGCCACTGGACTGCGTTGATCAGCCCCTGCCACTAGAACGCGGTGTGTTTGATGAACGATGCATCAAATTGCTATGAAGAGAACCATTGTAATCCTAGATTCCGGACACGAGACCTTATAAGGCTTTGCTTTAATTAGCATGTCGTGGTAAAAGCGGCTGGCCTGGTGTGAGTTCGCTCCGTGCATTGATCCTGGATTCATTGTCAAACTGCAGCCTTCTTCTAACAGAGGTTAGCGTAAAGTGAACATCAAGACACCTAGCCGTGCTGTATCTAATGACCTGCTCACACCAGGTACGTCTAATGTTCATTAACACATTCATATGATTATTGTGTTTTGCCTAAATTGTGTTGCTGGATTGAATGCGTTGTAGGCAAGAATGATAGTTCAGTATCAAAAGAAGTAAAAGGCACCAATTAGTAGAATAAGTTGACCGCTGAGACGCAGATGCATGTCAGTCCAGAAAGTAGATCCGGAGACGGATTCAGAGCCCTATCACTACCACTGAGCATTGATTCGTTCACAAGCAGGGGAGGGGCCTACCTACTGAAGGGGACCGGACAACAGGAAGGGGAGGGGCCTACCTACTGAAGGGAACCGGACAACAGGAAGGGGAGGGGCCTACCTACTGAAGGGTACCGGACAACAGGAAGGGGAGGGGCCTACCTACTGAAGGGTACCGGACAACAGGAAGGGGAGGGGCCTACCTACTGAAGGGTACCGGACAACAGGAAGGGGAGGGTCCTACGTACTGAAGGATACCGGACTACAGGAAGGGGAGGGGCCTACGTACTGAAGGGTACCGGACAACAGGAAGGGGAGGCGGCCTAAATACTGAAGTGGACTGGACTACAGGAAGGGGAGGGGCCTACGTACTGAAGGGTACTGGACAATCAGGAAGGGGAGGGGCCTACCTTGCTCCATGTTGCCCATCATGTTGGGCGAGGTGATGTTGAGGGGGGGCTTGCCCCCCTGCGGCGGGACCCCCGGACTCTGCATGGGGGGCTTGGGGGACGAGGCCCACCCCGGGGAGGGGTTGGGGAGAGACGGGGACCTCATGTGCACCGGGGAGGCCCCGGCGGAGCCCATCATGGAGTGGGGGGACTTCATGGGCCCCGAGCTCTGGGGGCCGCCCGTGGGCGGGGCGTTGGGCCCCGGGGGGCCGGACAGCATGCCGGCCAGCTGGGACGCCGTCTGGGGGGACTTGAGGTTCCCGGAGGGGGAGCCCATCATGGGGGACTGGACCTGCCGCAGGGGGGGGGACTTGAGGGGGTTGATGCTGGGGGAGTTGCCCCCCCCCGCCTGGACGTTGAGGTCAGCCGGCTTGCGGCCCCTCTGGCCGGGCCCGGGCCCCCCCCCCGGGGGGAGGTGGTTCAGCCGCCCGTTGCCGCTGGCGGGGCCCCCGGGCCGGTGCTCGGGGCCGAAGGGACCCTGCTCCCCGTGGGGGCCCCTCATGCCCCCGGGGCCCCCCGGGAAGGGCCGCCCCGGGCCCATGGGGAAGTCTCCCGGCTGGCCCTGGTCCGGGAACGGAGGCCCCTGCATGGGCCGGCCCTGGGGGCCCATGTTCTCCATGGGGGGCCCCCCGCCCGCCCTCATCCTCATCATCTCGTCGGGGCTCATGTTCATGGGCGGCTCCCCGCGCAGTTTGGACGGGTGCATGTGGGGCCCCGGGCCCCCGCCCATGCCGAACTCGGGCCCCATCTCGCGGCCCCCCATGCCCTGCAGCCGGGCGGAGGGGCTCATGGGCCCGTCCCCCGGCATGCGGGGGAACATGCCCATGGCCCCGGGCTCCATGCCCCCCCGCTGGTGACCCATCATGCGCTGCATGTCCATCATCATGCCGGGCGGGAGGCCCTTGTCCCCGGGGCCCCCCCCGCCCGGGCCCCCCCCGCCGGGGCCCATCCCCTGGTGGAACATGGCCTCCTGCACCGCCTGGGGGTTGGGGAAGCGCTCGCCCCGCCCCCCGGGGCCCCCGAACATCCCTCCGGGGCCCCCGGGGAAGCCCCTGGGGTCCCCCATCCTGGGGTCCCCCATGCGGGGGGGCATGTCGTCGGGCCAGCCCATGCCGGGCCGCGGGGGCCCGTCCATGTCCGGGTTCATCATGCCCTGGAAGCCCGGCATGCGCTGCATGTGCTGGGGCATGCCGCGGGGCCCGGGGCCCATGCGCTCCTGGTAGTGCTCTGGGGGCCCCCCGGGGCCCCCCCACATCTCCCCGGGGCCCATCTGGTAGGGCGGCGGGGGCCCGCGCATCATGGCCCGGGGGCCGTGGGGGTGCATCATCATGTCGGGCGGCAGCGGGCGGTGCTGCATCTCCTGCTTCCTCTTCTTCTCCTCGTAGAACTCCTGCTGCAGCTTCAGCCAGGCCACCTGCTCCGGGGTCATCTGGTCCCCGTCCCCGCAGCCGCCCGGGCCCCCCATGTGGGGGCCCATGTCGTCCTGCGGGAAGGGCGGCATCTCCCGGGGGCCGTGCGGCGGGCCGAAGGGCGGGCCCTGGGGCCGGGGCCCGCCGGGGGGCCCCAGGCTCTGGGACTGGGCCATCATGGCCTGCAGCGGGCCCTGCTCCGGCCGGCGGGGCCCGCCGTCGGGGCCGCCCTCGTGGGGGCCCCCGTGGCACTGCGGGGGCCCGGGCGGCGGGGCGTCGCGGTCGTCGGGGAACAGCATGCGCTGGATGTCGCGCAGCGTCTGCAGCGAGCGCTGCCGGTGCTCCATCTGCTCCTGGGACAGCCCGTCCGTGTTGGCCTCCATGTTCAGCAGCTCCTGGGCCAGCTGCTGCTGCTGCTGCTGCTGCTGGGGGGTCAGGCCCGCGCTGCCCTGGCCCCCCGCCGCCGGCCCCCCGTCGCCCTGCTGGGGGCCGCCGTGGCCCCCGCCGCCCTCCGGCTGGCCCCCGGGGGGCTGGTCGCCGGGGGCCGAGGGGTGACCGGGGCTGTTGCCGGGGAGGTGCTTAGGCTCCATGCCCCCCGAGGAGGAGCCCTCCTGGGCCTGGACCCCGGACTGGGCCCCCTGGTTGGAGGTCTGGGGCGGGCCGGAGTCCGTCATGCCGGGCTTGGGTCCGGGCTGGTGGGGGGGGTCCTGGTGGGACTGGGGCTGCCCCGGGGGCTTGGACTCATTCCGGAGGGCGTTGTTCTGTCGGAGCGAGGGGAGTGCGTTAGTATCGATGCTCCCACACCGAGTTTTCCTTCCCAATACCCATTCCTGAACTTGAGTATCGGCCGATACCAAATATATACCGATACAGCATCAAGCCTGTGTACCAGTCCCTCCAGAAAAACGTGATTATGCGAACGCAGAAATCAACGCATAATCAGCCAAAGTCTGAATATGCACGAGCCGCATTTTTTCAAATATGCCGCACTTTCACAGCATAAATTGCCAATTTCCGTGCAAAATATGTAGGGCTTACATGATTTCATAATCCCCGCATTTTCGTTGCAAAAAAGTCACAAATATCTTAGCAGAAAGTTGAAAATGTTACGTCACACAAGAGCAGCCATTTCCCCCTGTTGCCATGGGAACGTTATGAAGTGATGTAATTACGCGACGTGAACGTCATCGAAAAGCGGAATTTTTTTCGCAAGTTCCCGCATTTTTTCGCAAGTTCCGGCAATTTTTGCAAGTTCCCGCAATTTCATCGCATAAAATTGCATAAATATGCTGCATAATTCATTGCATTATGCAAAAAAACACCGCATTTTTCTGGAGGGACTGGTTAACTACTGACAGCTCTTAGTGCTCATTGAAGGGTTCTCTTAGGACGACAGCAATGTCGGTGGACTGACTGTCGACCATTTACATTAATAATCTATAATTCTAATACATTTGTATTCTTGTAGTTAAGCGTCCATGAATCCGTGTTTCTCCGACTTCCCACCTCCGAGCGTTAACGATCTCAGCCTAACACCGTAGTGTAGGGACGCCGTAGTGTAGGGACGCTGTAGTGTAGGGACGCGGCAGTGTAGGGACGCCGTAGTGTAGGGACGCGGCAGTGTAGGGACGCCGCAGTGTAGGGACGCGGCAGTGTAGGGACGCGGCAGTGTAGGGACGCGGCAGTGCAGGGACGCCGTAGTGTAGGGACGCGGCAGTGTAGGGACGCCGTAGTGTAGGGACGCCGTAGTGTAGGGACGCCGTAGTGTAGGGACGCGGCAGTGTAGGGACGTCGTAGTGTAGGGACGCCGTAGTGTAGGGACGCCGTAGTGTAGGGACGCCGTAGTGTAGGGACGCCGTAGTGTAGGGACGCGGCAGTGTAGGGACGCCGCAGTGTAGGGACGCGGCAGTGTAGGGACGCGGCAGTGTAGGGACGCCGTAGTGTAGGGACGTTCTCTGGGTACTAAATTAACCAACTGATCATATCGGATCGGAGCATAGACTTGCGTACTCGCCGATACCCGATTTAAGGCAGTAACGGAGGAAGTTCCGATTCTAGTTTCGGTATCGGAATAACTCTGGGTTTTAAATCATCATATACATTTCAGCGTGTGTGTGTGTGCGTGCGTGCGTGCGTGCGTGCGTGCGGTGATGTTTACCAGGAGGAGGTGGGCCTTCTCCTTGTTGTTGGAGATGTTCTTCATGTGGAAGCTGATGATGTTTTCTGTGTGACCGGTCAGAACCGCATCGGCCGCCCTGAGGAGGAGACGCAAGACGGTCAGATATCTGTGTGTGGCACTGTGTGTGTGTGTGTGTGTGTGTGTGTGTGTGTGTGTGTGTGTGTGTGTGTGTGTGTGTGTGTGTGTGTGTGTGTGTGTGTGTGTGTGTGTGTGTGTGTGTGTGTGTGTGAAGCAGTGAGGCAGAATGGGTTCTGATGAGTCCCTGAAGGGGGGGCCAAGGTCAGCAGAGTAAACAAACCCTGTCACACACCAGACGCACAGAGTCACCCAGCACTCTGATCTTTAATTGTAATCGCTCACCGTGCGCTCTCTCTCTCTCTCTCAGACCCACAAACGGGCCAATGGGGGAGAGAGAAGCAGCAGCATGTACTGCCACATCCCCGCTCTACCTTGGGCGGCGTGTAGCTCAGGAGGTAGAGCGGGGCGGCTGGTAACCGGAGGGTCGCTAGTTCGATCCCCGGCTCCTCCTAGCTGGGTGTGGAGGTGTCCCTGAGCGAGACGCCTCACCCCGACTGCTCCTGACCAGCTGGCTGTCGCCCTGCGGGGCTGACTCCGCCGTCGGTGGATGAATGTGTGCATGAATGGATATATTGGACAGCATTTTGAGTGGCCACTGGTTTGAAAAGCGCTGTAAAATCACAATCCATTTACTGAGCGTGAAGAACAACCAAGAACAATGGACAGCGAAGACCCAGATTAACCAAGATAGGCCAGAGCTGGGCAGCTTCGGCCACTGGAGCCGTCGTTACGGGCCGGGGTCGGGTACGGTGAGATGGTGAGACAGGGGTGTGGGGGTGAAGGGACGACCATTCAGCCGTTCAAACCAACCCAACGCCGACAGATGCTTACTTGTTGGCCATCTCGGTGGTGAAGACGTAGACGACCTTTGACCCCGCCTTCTGGCCGCTGCTGGGCTCCGTCACGGAGACCTGACCCCCCAGTGCATTGTGGGAAGGTGTGGAGGCGCGGCTGAGCCCGGCGTTGGAGGTTGAGTGGGAGATGGCGTCCTGTGGCTTCACGTCGCCAGAGTTACAGTCTGCAGGGGGACAAGGGGAGGGCGGGGTTAGCATCGCACAGCTGGCTCTCCTAGCACGCCGGCTAGCACAGAGCAGCTAGCATCAGCCAGCTCTCCTAGCACGCCGGCTAGCACAGAGCAGCTAGCATCAGCCAGTTCTCCTAGCACGCCGGCTAGCATAGAGCAGCTAGCATCAGCCAGTTATCCTAGCACGCCGGCTAGCATCAGCCAGTTATCCTAGCACGCCGGCTAGCACCAAGCAGCTAGCATCAGCCAGTTCTCCTAGCACGCCGGCTAGCATAGAGCAGCTAGCATCAGCCAGTTATCCTAGCACGCCAGCTAGCACAGAGCAGCTAGCATCAGCCAGTTCTCCTAGCACGCCGGCTAGCACAGAGCAACTAGCATGCATGCTCAGATACACGCCAGCATAAAATGAACGTACATATCAAACACACACTGGGAACACACCAGTGATGAAACCAGTCCGTTTGTTGACAGATCTCAAATCAGATCCTAATTCTGGACACTGATTATTCTATCATTAGATGACTTCTGTTGATCGGACTATATAAAATAAATGCTTTCAGTTTTCTTTGCTGCTCTTGTATTACCATTTCATGTATTTGTATTACATATTTATATCATGTATTTATGTATTTGTATCAAGTATTTATGTATTTGTATCAAGTATTTCTGCATTTGTATTGTGTATTGGTAATATATTATGGATTGTGAGAGAACAAGATTGTTAGAAATGCCCTTGTGCCCATAACCATAACCTTCCTAATAAGAGTGCAACGCTCTGCGTGTTTCGGACCAATCAGGACATCCCTTCCCTGATTGGCTGGTAGACTCCCCCCAGCCGTCCGTCCGGCGCCCCGCGCCCCCAGAACCAGACCGAGGTGCTTGAGGGCATCGGCTCAGCGCTGGGGGAGCCCAGGGAGGAGCGGGCGGTGCTCTGGCTCATCAGAGTCCAGACCCTACCCGCTGTGCCCTCCCTCCTCCCGACGCTCCGATCCCCGCCGCGCTCCACAGGTCCTCCCGGCGGAGAGGAGGAGCTACTCACTGAAGAAGCCTTTGTCGTCCTCGTCGCTCTCCCCCCCGGAGCACCAGTCCGCCCCGCTGTAGGGTTGCCGCCTCTCCGCCACGCACATACGCTTCACCCTGCTGCTGTCTGGGGGCCGGAGAGCAGGGAGACAGTCAGACAGTCAGACACAGTCAGACACAGCCAGGGAGTACAGTCAGACAGTCAGAGAGTACAGTCAGACACAGCCAGGGAGACAGTCAGACACAGTCAGAGAGTACAGTCAGACAGTCAGGGAGAACAGTAAGACACAGCCAGGGAGACAGTCAGACAGCCAGGGAGACAGTCAGACACAGTCTGAGAGTACAGTCAGACAGTCAGGGAGTACAGTCAGACACAGCCAGGGAGACAGTCAGACACAGCCAGGGAGACAGTCAGGCAGAGTCAGAGAGTACAGTCAGACACAGTCAGAGAGTACAGTCAGACACAGTCAGAGTACAGTCAGACAGTCAGAGAGTACAGTCAGACACAGCCAGGGAGACAGTCAGACAGTCAGACAGTCAGGGAGTACAGTCAGACACAGTCAGAGAGTACAGTCAGACACAGTCAGAGTACAGTCAGACAGTCAGAGAGTACAGTCAGACACAGTCAGAGAGCAGAGAACGTATTCATCAACAGCTCAGCCTCCTCATACAACGAGCCACTTGCAAAAACCCTTCCGCTAATTGACCCGACACACACGCACACACACACACACACACACACACACACGCGCGCAAAAACGCACTGAGCAATTAGCAGAGGAATTATTCGTCTGTCAATTAGCGAAACACATTAAAAAAAAAACAAGGACAAATGTCAATAAAGTGACGTTGTGCTGACACTAATTATTGTTTAATTGGCTGGATAATGGAACACAGGCCTCGGTGGTAGGTCTCTCCTGAGTGCAGCACACCAACGTTAGGCTAAGTCAGCATGGAACCTCGTTCTTTAGATTCTGCTCAATGGAAATGAACAATCTGAGGGGTGAACAGCTGCGTGGTTTATCATGATTTGTTTGTGTTGTTATTTAAATGTTGGCTTCACTTCTGCTACTCAGTGAAATCAAAGTTTAGTGGCTCCTTTCCAATTAAATGCATAAGAAATCTTAACAAAAGCTTTAATCAACATCATACTTCTGATGGAAACATGACAATAGTAATAATTTGATATTGGTTTTCAGTAGAACCCATTTCAGAGTTGCCATCTTTACATCGTAATATCGATATCATATCAAATATCATATCTGATCTATCTATGAACCCCCTCCGGTCACACGCAGAGACTCAAACCAAGACCTCGTCAGCAGAGGAGGTCTCCCCACTGAGGAGGTCTCCCCAGTCGAGGAGGTCGCCCCAGTCGAGGAGGTCTCCCCCCTAGAGGAGGTCTCCCCCCAGTCGAGGAGGTCTCCCCCCAGTCGAGGAGGTCTCCCCAGTCGAGGAGGTCTCCCCCCTAGAGGAGGTCTCCCCCGTCGAGGAGGTCTCCCCAGTCGAGGAGGTCGCCCCAGTCGAGGAGGTCGCCCCAGTCGAGGAGGTCGCCCCAGTCGAGGAGGTCTCCCCCCTAGAGGAGGTCTCCCCCCCTAGAGGAGGTCTCCCCCCCTAGAGGAGGTCTCCCCCCCTAGAGGAGGTCTCCCCCGTCGAGGAGGTCTCCCCCGTCGAGGAGGTCTCCCCCCAGTAGAGGAGGTCTCCCCCCTAGAGGAGGTCTCCCCCCTATAGGAGGTCTCCCCAGTAGAGGTCTCTCCAGTAGAGGAGGTCTCTCCAGTAGAGGAGGTCTCCCCCCTATAGGAGGTCTCCCCCTAGAGGTCTCCCCAGTCGAGGAGGTCTCCCCCCTATAGGAGGTCTCCCCCTAGAGGTCTCCCCCCTAGAGGAGGTCTCCCCCCTAGAGGAGATCTCCCCCCTAGAGGAGGTCCCCGGTCCCACCAGCCCCTCACTCACCCTTCTCCTCTCCGGTGGGCGTTCCCGTCTCCGGCAGCTCGTACGACTCCACCGACGTGCTTCTTTCCCGCTTCACCTTGACCTTGGAGCCGGGGCCGGAGGTCAGGCCCTGGCCGTTCTTCATCCCCATGCCCCCGGCCACGCCCCCGGCCCCCTTGGCCCCCAGGGACTTTGGGTCCGAGGGGGAGGGCTGCGATTGGCCGCCCGCACTTCCTGGCTTCCCCTGGTTGGGCGGTTTAGAGTCCATCTGGCCGGCAGTGGAGGGGGACATGACAGGGGGGGAGCGCACCATGGCCTCCGTCTTGGGTTTAGGGCTGGGGGGGGGACAGGGGGGGGGGGGGGCAGGGGGGGGGGGACAGGGTTATCATCACACACAGTGGAACGGTCCGGCCCATTGCCATGTGTAGTCAAATCGAGGGCTGGTAAACATATAGATTCATGTGGGCTCCGGGATTCATTGATTCCCCAGGGGTTGTATCGTCAGGTGGACTGCAAATTTACTTTCAAGAAATGTTCAAGCCAGAAACGTAAACATTATGATAATGGGAACGGTAATGGTACAGTCCTACAGGGGGCGTTGTAGCGTGCTCACTGTTGATGTGCATCTTTTTTGTATTCTTGTTTGGATCTTTCATAATGAACAACTGGCAACAACTTGCCAACCACAGAAAAGGTTAAACCCAAAAATTCACCAAATATCCAATCCCAACTTCTACAGCTACGCGACCGATACCGATTGGTCCTGAGCCGCTCGTCGTTCCATCGCATCGCGAGGAACCCGCCGGAACCCGTTTCTCGAACAATCCACCTTCAATAACCAACGACGGCTCTGCTTGTGTCTGTTTGAGCGTCCCGTCCTGCTCCTCCACACCAAAAGGGGTCAACACAGAGCAACACGCCGCCTCGGGTCAGGAGAGAAGCCCCCCGCAGCCTGCTGACGGCCTCAGGCCAGGAGAGAGCCCCCCGCAGCCTGACCAGGAGAGAGGCCTTGCAGCCTGCTGAAGGCCCCGGACCAGGAGTTCTGCCTCCAATCCTACAAGCAAGTTCTCTTGTCCCTCAACATTCCCAGGACACGGGGAACCCCACGCCACTGAGGACCACCACCACCTCCGCCCTCGGTGACTGGAGTTCAAACTGTCGTGTGATAAAGTAGGACGACGGCCGCGTCATGCAGACCTCAAACAACATCTCCCGTAGCTACCATAAGAACACAGAAAAGGAAACTCATGCACCAAAATGGAAAAAGACTCTCAGAGCTGAACAAGTGTCACCAGCAAAATATGAAATGTCTAAAAAACAAAACATGACAGTTTCATGTAATTTATTTAATGGACAAACTGAGAGAATGCCCAGCGTTCAGCTAGCGTGTTCCCCCTGAACAGGAGAGCTGGCCCACTAAGCATCCTCCTCTGATCTCTAAACTTTCCCCAGACTCCACGGCCGTGTTCAGCACCACTTGAACACAATGAGAGGGAGGGAGAGAGGGAGGGAGAGAGAGGGAGAGAGGGAGAGAGAGGGAGGGAGAGGGAGAGAGGGAGAGAAGGAAACTGGGCGAAGAGGACAGATAGGATGCGATGGCTGTGAAGGCTGTGAAAGGATCGTTGTGGGATCCAGGAAGGTGAATTCTGCCCTAAATCTGAAAATGTAAAGCCCGGTTCACACGAATTCAACGCACCAGCGTACACACACACACACACACACACACACACACACACACACACACACACACACACACACACACACACACACACACACACACACACACACACACACACACACACACACACACACACACACGCGCGCTGGCAGAGCCAACAGCTGTTTCCAGGTGAGTCAGCGGGCAGAAGAACCTCCGACCTCCACGTCCTCTGAGCCTCAGGCCCACAGAGAGAGCACCCGGCCGGAGGCCTTCTCAGACAGACCCTAGACCGGGACTAACCCTAGACCGGGACTAACCCTAGACCGGGACTAACCCTAGACCCCAGACTAACCCTAGACCCCAGACTAACCCTAGACCCCAGACTAACCCTAGACCCCAGACTAAACCTAGACCCCAGACTAACCCTAGGCCGGGACTAACCCTAGACCCCAGACTAACCCAAGACCGGGGCCCCCCAGACTAACCCCAGACCGGGGCCCCCCAGACTAACCCCAGAACGGGGCCCCCCAGACTAACCCCAGACCGGGGGCCTCCCAGACTAACCCCAGACCGGGGGGCCCCCCAGCCTAACCCCAGACCGGGGGGCCCCAGACTAACCCCAGGCTCCCCCTGAGCCAGGCTCCAGGCTCAACAGACGATCAGAGAGCTCCAGCAGTGGCGCGGTGCCCACTGGAGCACGCAGCGTCGAGATAACGTTTCACTACCGGCGGAGCAAACCCACAGAGGCGCTGTGTGCTGCGTGTGCGTGCGTGCGTGCACGTGCGTGCGTGTACGTGTTCCCATTGATGGGGAGGCCCATAGACTGATTTACTCCTGTTCATCGTTCCTCCCGGTGAAACTCAAGCCAACAAGCATCTCAATACAGCACCTCTCCAACACAATGCTCGTCTGTTTCCAACACATGCATCTGCAGAAACCCAACAACACACAGCAACACGTATCTATACCGCCAACACAACACGCATCTATACCGCCAACACAACACGTATCTATACCGCCAACACAACACGCATCTATACCGCCAACACAACACGTATCTATACCGCCAACACAACACGTATCTATACCGCCAACACAACACGCATCTATACCGCCAACACAACACGTATCTATACCGCCAACACAACACGTATCTATGCCGCCAACACAACACGTATCTATACCGCCAACACAACGCGTATCTATACCGCCAACACAACGCGTATCTATACCGCCAACACAACGCGTATCTATACCGCCAACACAACGCGTATCTATACCGCCAACACAACGCGTATCTATACCGCCAACACAACGCGTATCTATACCGCCAACACAACACGTATCTATACCGCCAACACAACACGTATCTATACCGCCAACACGTATCTATACCTCCAACACAACACGTATCTATACCGCCAACACATATCTACCGCTAATACATATCTATATCCAACACAACACATATCTGCCTGCAGCACAACCAAACACACATCTGTTTGCAAGATAACACAACATTACCCACATGCTTGAACCGACAACACCTGGCTACACCAAACACACACCTTTACCCAACCCACACACACCTACCTTCACCCAGCACACACACCACCACCCTCCACACAGTGGGGGTCTGTCAGTCTGTCTGTCTGTCTGTCTGTCTGTCTGTCTGTCTGTCTGTCTGTCTGTCTGTCTGTCTGTCTGTCTGTCAGCCTGTCTGTCCGTCAGCCTGTCTGTCCGTCAGCCTGTCTGTCCGTCAGCCTGTCTGTCCTTCTGTCTATCTGTCAGCCTGTCTGTCTGTCAGCCTGTCTGTCCTTCAGCCTGTCTGTCTATCTGTCCTTCAGCCTGTCTGTCTGTCAGCCTGTCTGTCTGTCAGCCTGTCTGTCCTTCAGCCTGCCTGTCTGTCCTTCAGCCTGTCTGTCTGTCTGTCAGCCAGCCTGTCTGTCTGTCTGTCAGCCTGTCTGTCCTTCAGCCTGTCTGTCTGTCCTTCAGCCTGTCTGTCCGTCAGCCTGTCTGTCCGTCAGCCTGTCTGTCCTTCTGTCCATCTGTCCTTCTGTCTGTCTGTCTGCCTGTCTGTCCGTCAGCCTGTCTGTCCTTCTGTCTATCTGTCAGCCTGTCTGTCTGTCCTTCAGCCTGTCTGTCCTTCAGCCTGTCTGTCAGCCTGTCTGTCCTTCAGCCTGTCTGTCCGTCAGCCTGTCTCACCTCTGCGTGTTGGCCGTGGGGGAGTTCTTCAGCCGGCTGGCGTGCATGGACGGCGCTCCGAGGACCACCGAGCAGGGGGGGGTGATCAGCTGGTGGGGGCTGCCGGCGTGCGACAGCGGCGCCTTGGCCCGCACGTTCCGGGGCCCGGCGCCGGGCCCCCCCGCCCCGCCCGGGCCCCCCCGCCCGTCCTTGGCGTCCTCCCGCTCCTTCTTCCCCCGCTCCTTCTTGTTGAAGTGTGTCGCCGCCGCCCCGGCCGCCGCTGGCCGCTCCTCCTGCACCTCCAGCATCCTCTGGGGGGGGGGGCTCCTCTGGGGCCTCGCTGGGGGGGTGCGGGGGACGTGTGCGTGCGTGAGTGTGCGTCGGGAGCGTTTGTGCGTTTAAAAAAGATTAGAAAAAAGAGCTCCGACTGGGACAAAAAAAAGAGGGAGATTCTTCCGGGGTGCGGGGTCGGAGTGCTGGCTACGGTTCACAAGGGGGCTCTCGAAGCCCTGGAGCGCTCTGTGGAGAGAGACACACACAGGGGGGTTCTGTTAACACACACACCGTCTGGAGGAGCCCTGTGTGTGTGTGTGTGTGTGTGTGTGTGTGTGTGTGTGTGTGTGTGTGTGTGTGTGTGTGTGGTGTGTGTGTGTGTGTGTGTGTGTGTGTGTGTGTGTGTGTGTGTGTGTGTGTGTGTGTGTGTGTGTGTGTGTTTTAGGAGCGCAGCCCAGCCAGTCAGATTATATTGTCATCCTGAAAATATTTAGGAGAGCCTCCAACACTCCAGCGAGGTAACTGGCTCCAGAGCTCCCGTTGGGAGGGGGGGGGAGGAAGGGGAGGGGAGGGAGGGGGAGGACAGGGGGGAGGAGAGAGGGGAGAGGGAAGACGGGTGAGGGAGGGGAGAGGGGGAGGATGGCTGAGGGGGAGGGGAGAGGGGAGACGGGAGAGGGGAGGGGGAGGGAGGGGGGAGGGGGGAGGGGAGGGGGAGGGAGGGGGGAGGCCTAACTTCTTCCACAGCAGCAGCAGAACTGCGCGGGAACAGAGCAGCTAGCTCCGGTCTGAACAAGGCTAGCAGACGCCGCTCTGAAGCTTCTGAACAATACCCATAAAGTTTGGGCTAGTCAGACTAACTCAGAGACTACTCAGACTACTCATCTAACTAGTAATGTTACCCGTTATGTTATTTCACATGTATAAAGTATAAATATAGCTATTTGTACATATATGTTGTTCATATTTTGTGGTTGACTTGCAGGCAAAAAGAAATTCTGGTTTCCATTCCTCATGACGTTCAGCATACTGACCAATGAGACCAGATCAAACCAGATACTGACCAATCAAACAGATACTGACCGGATCAAACCAGATACTGACCGGATCAAACCAGATGGGGAGCAGATCAAACCAGATCAATCAAGCTACTGACCAGATCAAACCAGATAATGACCAGATTAAACCAGATCCAACCAGATACAGACCGGATCAAACCAGATCAGCGTTTGTTGTGACGCTGAACGGCTCTAGACGCATTCAGAGAGCAGACCAGAAACGAACGAGGCAGTGATAACGAGCCAATCCACTTCATCACACAGAGCACCAGAGAACACCACAGAGCAACGTTCTCTGGATGACAGCTGTGAGAGATGATGCACTCGGCAGAACTCCTCAGCAGAGCTTCCCGCTCAGACCAGTCGGTCCAACGGGGTGCTCTGACGTCCCAGTGGGGTTGAGTATCCCCAGTGGTCCCCCTGGATCACCAGGGGGTCACGCTGTGACCACCTCCTACCCCCACAGACCGCCTCCCCTGGCAGAGAGACGGTAAACACAGCGTCAACACATCCAGATCCCCGCGGAGGAGTGAACTCCCACTGGGGGCCGTCTGAACGGGACAGAACCCGTTCCCAAGCCGGCTTCATTCATCACATTCATCTCCTAATGAGAGATCATTTGCATGCACATTTTCCTGACGAGCGATTAATCACATCCAATGTTAAGCGACACCTCACATCCGGGTGTAGGGGATCAACGCTCCGCTCTCGCAGCCCGGGTTTGGGATCAGGGCCAAAGTATACAAGATCACCCAGACCTCAAGCTTTCGGTGGCAAGACTTTGTGAAATATCTAACTTTAGGGCTGGGCTCCACACTATCGGACATCGTCGGTAACACTTTGACATCAAGACTTTGTGAAAGTGAATTATTGCAACAGGACAGTGATGGTGCGACCATAGGAATAAATATTACAGCAATTTCATATAGAAATGGATGAGAGAAGACAGAAGCGGTTAACGGTGATCTGTGGCGTTACAAAGAACGACTTGGCCTCGGTGAGTCACACTTTAGTCACCCTCGTTCTGAACGAAAGCCTTCCCCATGGCGTACAGACGGTGAGGAACCTTCTCCACACTCCCCCAGACGCCCTCCTGCAGTCAGGAGGTAACAGACCCTCCTGGTCCTACTGGGGGAGGGTAGATCCTGGCCGTGGAAACACGGACGCTCTGCCGACCCCACGCAGCAGTCAGTGAGCAGCTGACCAGCTCCTGAACCTCCTCTGGAATCAACCGGACCGTGTCTCGCTGCCGACCCCACGCAGCAGTCAGTGAGCAGCTGCCCAGCTCCTCTCCTCTGGAATCAACCGGACCGTTTCTCACTAGCATCTGCCGGCCGCACGCTCTCCAGGAGAGCCATGGAGACTACAGACGGTCCGATAACATTTTTTCCTACCCGATACCGATTCCTGAACTTCAGTATCGGCCGATACCGAGTGTGTTCCGGTAAAGTGTCTAGCTACTAATAGCACTTGTTCTTATTGAAGGGTTCTCTTCCGATGATGGCATGTATAATTTTTGTTATTTCAGAACTAGATCATTCAAATTTATAATCTATAATTATAATACATTTGTATTCTTGTAGTTAAGCGTGAGTGTCCATGTGTTTCCGACTGAGGAGCCGAACACATGTAGGTCAGAGATGACGCGTTTCCCATTCCGACTTTCCACCTCTCTGACCGTTAACAAACGCAGCGCAAGACCGTCGTGTATGTGATGCTCTCTGCCTGTTTAGTAAATGAGTCACGTGATGGCATCGGATCAGCGCATAGACTCGCCGATACCCGATACTGCCCAGAATGCAGCATCGGACTCTAATGAAGACCTGCAGCGTCAGAGACCCACACTCACAGACACTCACAGACACACGACCGCGTCTCAGGGCTGCTCGCAGACACACAAACAGGACACACACACACAGACACACTCACAGACCAACAAACAGGACACACTCACAGACACACTCACAGACACACTCACAGACACACAAACAGGACACACTCAGACACACAAACAGGACACACTCACAGACACTCATAGACACACCGCGTCTCAGGGCTGCTCGCAGACACACAAACAGGACACACTCACAGACACACTCACAGACACACTCACAGACACACAAACAGGACACACTCACAGACACACTCACAGACACACTCACAGACACACTCACAGACACACAAACAGGACACACTCACAGACACACTCACAGACACACTCACAGACACACTCACAGTCGCCGCGTCTCGGGGCTGCTCCCCACTCAACAACACCAGCACCTGTCAGTCGGCGGGCCGTGGCTCACATGCTAAAGAGTCCCTAATTGGGGAGTTTACGTGCGTCGTTGTCACAGCCGTCACCGCGCCCGGTCCCCGCGCCACGCGGCGTCTCCGTCGGAGCGCCGGGCTGTCCATCACGCCGCCGCCAGGCAGCCAGGCCGACTAATGGGCGGGAAACCGCCGTAATGAGGCCTTGAAAATACCGGCGCTCTTTTCTTGATGGCTGAGATATAAAAATGGGTTTTTGTGTGCGAAGGAAGGGGCTGAATAAAGTTCAATTCAATTAGATTCGGGTTCCCCGACGTGGGTGGCACTAGCGGAGGGGAATTCATCCCTCCCGCTGGAGCTTACGCACAGACGTGGTCGACCGGTCGAGTACCCCTCGTACCAGGGGAGAGAGCCCCACACTGGGGGGGGGGGGTCGTAGACAGGGAGCGCTGTCCTCGACACCGACGGAACCACAGCGGTCTGAAGGCTCCATCTCTGTGCCGGATGAACCGCAGTACATCAGCGCAGGCATTGGCTGTATCAAAATACATCGACTCACACTGACATAGATGCGTACACGCACACACACACACACACACACACACACACACACACACACACACACACACACACACAACCCTCTCCCCCCCCCTGCTGTTGGCTGTGAAGGGCCCGCTGATGTTTTAGCCTTATTTATGCAAATCCTATTTTGCAGCTCAGCCACAGACATATTACTCCCTCTCTCTATCCCTACCCCTCTCTCACTCTCTCTCTCTGTCCATCTCTCTGTAAATCTAACTCTCTGTCCCCAACCCTCCCTCCCCCTCTCTCTCTCCCTCTCTCCCTCCCCTCTCTCCCTCTCTCTCTCTCCCTCCCCCCCTCTCTCCCTCCCCTCTCTCCCTCTCTCTTCTCTGTGCGGTTTGCTCGCCCCCACTCCCTCTGCCTCGTCTGCCCAGTCTCCATCTCCAGAAGATTCTTTAAGCCTGTATTTGTTTTTAAGGCGATATCAGAAACACAATTTTCCACGTCTCCCCACACTGTTCTGGGGGAAGCGGGCAGTCCCAGAACGCAGTCAGAGAACGCAGAACGCCCCTCTGTTGCCCCCAAACAGGTCGTAAAGCAGTCCCGACTCCACAGAGGTACCCCACAAGGGTCTCTGTGGCAGCGCTGGAACCCCAACTCCAACAGAAGGCTTGCCTCCCTCCGACCCCTTTTGCAGAAAAGTTGCATCAATTCGAAACAATCCAAGACTGCAGCCAACGACACAGTGGCGTGATCCATCTGCGCTCGCTCGAGATGCAATAAGTCTCCTTGACATCGGGTGGCGCTAGTTCGCCCCTCTCTGACGCCACACTGACTCGTTGGATCAGCCGGGAGAACCGGTAACCGGGAACCTCACCCGACCGGTTCCTGCCACATACCTGCTGTATACCGACGCCGGGCTGGCAGAGACCGGGATACGCCCCCTCCCCACCACCGGGACACGCCCCCTCCCCACCACCGGGACACGCCACCTCCCCACCACCGGGACACGCCCCCTCCCCACCACCGGGACACGCCCCCTCCCCACCACCGGGACACGCCCCCACCCCACCACCGGGACACGCCCCCACCCCACCACCGGGACACGCTCCCACCCCACCACCGGGACACGCCCCCTCCCCACCAGCGGGACACGCCACCTCCCCACCACCGGGACACGGCCCCTCCCCACCAACCGGACACGCCCCCTCCCCACCACCGGGACACGCCCCCTCCCCATCAATGGGGCCCTCCACCGTCACCTAGAGGCCCCTGACCGCGTGGCCCCGCAGCTTCCTGAAGGCCTCAGACCGACCCAGCGCCCCCCCGCTGAGCCTCCACTCACACCCACAGGGCAGGACGGGGCGCTGCCGTGGCGCCGCAGGGCGTGGTTACACCAGGCGGCTTTGTCGTGCGAGCCTCAGACTTAACACCTTTTTCCTGGTGCCGCCAGATACCTCAAATATTTACACGGAGCGTCGGCGCTCCGGCCCCCCGGGCGTCTCCGGCCCCCCGGGCGTCTCCGGCTCTGATGGCGCCACGTTCACCACGCAGACGCTCCCACGCAGCCCTGAACCTTTAAGGTTCTGCGTCGGCTTTTAGTGAGCGGACCAATCACAGCCCTCGCTGCTGCGTTGCCTCGACGGAAGGATATCATCTTTGGGAGGCGCAGGTCAGGCCCTGGGGCTGCACGCAAGGAGGGTCCGCAACGACGTAAGGGGTCCGCAAGCCCCTTGGGTTGGGTGAACGTGGGGCCATAATCAGGCCTCAGAACGCCGTTCAGCCCGTCGCTGGAGAGAGGCCTTCCCATCTGCTGGCTGGCTGGCTGCCCCCCCCACCCCCCCCACCCCCCCGGCTGGAGGTCTGGACGCCTCCGTCTCCTCTCTGGCAGACGGCTGTCCGTCCCCGGGAGAGGCAGCATGTGTGGCGTGTCACCTCCGCTCCCGTCATCGCGGCGACGCCGCCGCCTTCCCAGTGTCCATCACACCGACGGGAGCGCCGCCGAGGGCCAGAGTGCGAGCGAACGGTGCGAGACGGCCGGACCCGAGGGGGGCGTGTGTCCGCCCCCCCACACACGCTGGGCGGCCGACTGCGTGGCCCTGGCCCGCGACACCTGATCACACACACACACACACACACACACACACACACACACACACACACACACACACACACACACACACACACACACACACACACACACACACACACACACACACACACACACACACACACACACACACACACAGCTGAGTCACTAGTGACACGTCTGCTGGCGTGGCCGGGCAGATCGCCACGTGGAGGCGGGCCCTGGCAGGAGGCCGGCCCTCAGAACCCCCGGCGGATCTGTGTCTCTCTGTCTCCCGCCCACACACACACTGGGGCCACACACACTCCACCACCCCCCCCCCCCACCCCACCCCGGCCCCCCGTCCGCCGTCTGTCCGCGCGCCGTGTCTGAGTGGCTGCGGCGAGTTATCACAGATCCACTTGTCCGGTCTATATGGTTAACAACATGGAGGCTCGTTAACAGGACAAACAGGCCATTATCCCCCCCTCCCCCCCCCGTGTGTGTGTGTGTGTGTGTGTGTGTGTGTGTGTGTGTGTGTGTGTGTGTGTGTGTGTGTGTGTGTGTGTGTGTGTGTGTGTGTGTGTGTGTGTGTGTGCATAAAAGAAAAGGATACTTTTATGCCCATTTTACAAAGTCTAGGCTCCCCCCCTCCCCCTCCCCCCCCCGGCTGTCCTTCCTGCTGAGGGGAACACTCCCTGCGGCCAAAGGCATTCTGGGAACTCCCCACGGATGGCCAGGGGCCTCCAGGGCCCCCCAGGGGCCCACTGTCCGACGAGGTAAAGTGGACGATTATACTTCTCGCCAAGTGGTCCAAGTGGTGCTACTCTGACGTCTCTTCCACATACGAGTACCCGTGGTGAGCAGAAGGGCGGAGTTACCACCGTTACTAGAGGGTGTTAGACGGGGGGGGGGGGGGGGGCACAAACCTGTGAAGACCTTCTCAACCCCACGGGGGGGGGGGGAGGTACGTACCTGTGAACTTCTATAGACACACGAACCGCAGACAGAAGCCACTCAGCGGCTCCATACAGCGGAAGTGGAAGAGACGCATTCAGAACCAGGGTCCATAAGAACCCTGTTCCCCCGCTGGGGGGGGCAGGCCCCTCCAGTCCTCCCCAGGGTCCACCCTACCACCCTGGCTCCACCACTGGGGGGAGGAGCCTCTCTAGGTTCCACCGCTTGGGGGAGGAGCCTCTTTAGGCTCCACTCCTGGGGGGAGGAGCCTCTCTAGGATCCACCACTTGGGGGAGGAGCCTCTCTAGGATCCACCGCTTGGGGGAGGAGCCTCTTTAGGCTCCACTCCTGGGGGGAGGAGCCTCTCTAGGCACCCCTGCTGGGGGAGGAGCCTCTCTAGGTTCCACCGCTGGGGGGAGGAGCCTTTCTAGGATTCACCGCTAGGGGGAGGAGCCTCTCTAGGTTCCACCGCTGGGGGGAGGAGCCTCTCTAGGTTCCACCGCCGGGGGGAGGAGCCTCTCTAGTGTCTGGTACTGCCACCCTGGAGCCGCCACAACAAGCTAACTGGAAACACACGCGTGCACACACACACGTAGCCCGCTTTACCACGGAGCGGAACCAAGGCACCCGAACACGGTCGGCCCTGAATTACCCCGTTTACCCCGTGTGTCATTCACCAGGAATTTAAAACTCTGGCAAAACAGGCCCAATTAAACACACACACACACACACACACACACACACACACACACACACACACACACACACACACACACACACACACACACACACGTTGTTTTTAACTCCAAAGAATCCAACAGTACCCAGGATGCTACCAGCAACAGTCTGTCAACGATTAACGGCTCTGATGAAGGACTTCATGGATCAAATCGACTTGACTTCCAATAGGTAGACAGGCATTCAAATATCTGAAACTTTAACCTGTGCTGGCTTATAATTAAACTAAAAAGAACATTTTGTGATGTCTGGTTGTTGTCTGCCTCTGATCCTCCCAACACAAAGTATAGGGAGTAGGGACGCGACCTTTTCATTTCTGTGAGCCCAACGCCACCTCTGCCGGATAATGAGGACATCTCTGGCCTTGAAGCACTCCGAACCATGGAGCAACCCTTCTCGCTTTAACACTCTTCAGTGCTTTATAATAAACGTATATGTAATTTAAAAACATGTCAATCTATATCTTGTCACCATGCACATCCCTACAGTGCATGCGTCCCCTTCCTAGCCAGGAGCCGGTACTAGAACCAGGGGCCTCAGAGGGAGAGGGGACCGACCCAGGGCCCAACCCCAAAGAACCCCAAACGTCCCAGCAGAACCCAACACCTTACCGGTGTGGCTACTGACTATTGATTATTGGCAATGGCCAGCACACTTTGAGTGTAACTTTAGTTGGGAAGCCACTGGGTGTTCTAACTTAAAACCAGACTCAACGGGGCTCTATCGAGCCTTACCGGGTTGAGGCTATGCTACGAGGCTATGCTATGCTAGCAGGCTAGGCCAGACCCCCGGGGCCCTCCCCTCTCACCACGACGCCGACCAACAGAGGAAGCTCAGGACATGAGGGAGGGGAGCTCTGCTTGAAGGGACGTAACCCAGGACGACCGGAGCGGTCCACCTCAACCAGACCTGTCAATCATGTCAGAGCTCCCTGAAGCCTGAGTGACGGGTACATCCTAACCCGGGCAGACACTGGGGCCCCCGGCGCCCGGAGCCACGGCCCCCCCCCCCCCCGCGTCAGACCCGAAGAGAAGAGGAGGAGCGGACCGAGAGGAAGGTCTGAGGGCCGTACGTCAGCGTGTGAGGGAAGGACGCCGTCAGAGAGGAGCCGTCTGTCTGCGAGTTAACGAGATAGCCGTCCGCTGGTGTTACTAAGAGGGGAGGGGGGGGCGTGTTGCACCCCCCTAGCTGCAGGGGTCACCCACGAGGAGCATCCAGGCCCTAGACACGCTAAAACATTTCAGGAGGACGGCCGGCCCCATCTGCCCTTTGATGAGCAGAATGTATTCCTAAACTCCGCTGTGCGCGTTCCGTACTGAACGCCCCGTCCCCGTGACGTGCTGCGTGCCGGCACTAACCCAATCTGAGTCCAGGCCGCAGCAACAAACCGATTCTCCCACAGAGGGGCATGCTGGAGTCCAGCATGTTGGGGAATTGAATCACCTAATTTGCTGTTAGCTTTAAATGAGCCACAGCGTTTGTCAAATTATTTTGTTTGTTTTCCCATTTTGTAATGCAGAATGAAACACACACACACACACACACACACACACACACACACACACACACACACACACACACACACACACACACACACACACACACACACACACACACACACACACACACACACACACACACACACACACACACACCTTCTTTCCACCCTTTACCTTTAAGACATACAATCGGTGCAGCACTCTGAACCTGAGTGTTTAAAGGGCCTGATCAGAGCTTGGACCGGTAGCAGCCTGATTTCATCATTTCACATTATTTCATCATTGCTTCAGGTAGGCGGGCGTTGCAGAGACAAAAGCAGCCTTTGACACATCAAAACCCCTCGAATACAATACAACATAGAAACAGAAATAAAAATAACAATAGCTATCTATCCACAGACACCGAATCCAGGAAACACACTCCAATCCTGACGGAGACCAGACCTCTGAACCCCCTGCTGGTCTGTGGACCGCGCTGTCCATAAGACAGATCCCTCCCCAGGCCAGACCCCCCAGCGGGTACCGTCAGCGCCACTCCGAGGTCCTCAACCCAGCAGGGGAACCCTGTCCGACTCAGCGTGAACACCCAGAACCACAGCATCACCTCCAAACCCTGCTGCCCCCCTCCAGGTCTGACCCCCTAGGACCCCCGCAGGCTGCCTCTCCACGTCTGACCCCCGCCCCCCACCACCCCTCCTCAGGCTCCGCCTTCTTACTGCGATGACCTCTGAGGGTCTGACCCGCCCGTCACAGATCAACCACGAGAACAGAGTTAGATAAATACACATTAGTACTCCTTCAGGTCAACGGCCCAGGATTCTTCTGCTTCCTGGGTTCCAGCGGTGGAGTGGTTGAGTTAGGGCATGGGGTGGCGTCCCACTCAGAGAGGAGCAGCGTGGAACCAGGTGGATAGTGTTCCAGCAGACCCGCTCTAATGAAAGTGCGACTCTGTTCACCTCCCTCCGTTCTCTCTGTCATAAAGACAGCATGGACCTTCTGATGGCGGAACACTGACCACCCACACCGCTGCCGCTGAACCAGGAGAGCCTGAACACCTCACCTCCTGTGCCATTTCCCTGTCCCTTTGGCCAGGCCAGAGGACATTGTGTGTTCAGTCCCAGAGGCATACAGCCTACAATCCGTTTGCTACTAGTTCTTCTGCCTGCTGGTGTATTTGCTCCGTTGCTCGGAGACACGCCAGCCAGTGACGGAAGGACTGACGACCTGTGTGTCATACGCGTGTCTCTGCTTAGATGGTTGTCCTCAGTCTGAACTGACACAGATACAGAATAGATCATTCTTTCAGTGCATGAGATAGAGCCTCAAGAAGTGGGGGAGCAGAAGACGGCTTCGGCGGTGTTCGGCTTAGCTCAGGAGGAAGAGCTGGTTGACTTGTAACTGGAAGTTTGCTAGTTCAATTCCCCGCTCCTCCTAGCTGACTGTCGAGGTGTCCCTGAGCGAGACGCCTCACCCTCACTAGGAGACGAGCTGTCTGGCGCCTTGCGTGGTTGACTCCGCCGTCGGTGTGTGAAGGTGTGATTGAATCGTTGTAAGGTCGCTTTGGATAAAAGCGTCTGCTAAATGCCCTGAATGTAAATGTAGGAGAGCTGGTTACCTTAGAAGCCCCCCTGCCCATTTAGCAGGGCCTCATGTGGACGGCCGGTCTCTGAGCCCCGGGTGCTGGTCTCCTCTCCTCCTCCCGACAGCCAGAGAGGCTGCGTGTACCGATCCTCTCCTCTCAGCGGCGACCTACAGCCACAGGTCACTCACACCTGCAACACAGGGACA
>NW_021964042.1:37500-40000 GCF_902167405.1 Gadus morhua | reverse complement strand
ATATGTATAGAGTTATATAGTTTAACCAGAGGTGAAACGGTTCTTATATCCGTGACACATGAATCGGTTATTGTAGCCAGGCCCGTTTCTACTCAGGAGGCCACTGAGAAATGTGAACAACGCAAAGATATAGACCCTTATAATAATTACACACATCGACTTCTCTCATTGCGCAAGGACAGCTATTCACTGAGAGTGAGAAACGCTTTACCACCGCGACAAACAGCACTACATAGAGATGAAAGCCCCAGTCAAGCGGGCACAAATCAGGGCCTTTTGTGAACGAGTCGTTGACCACTGTGCCGCTGCAGCTCAAAATAGTCTTTAAACTATGGAGAGGGCCGAAGGACAACAGGTGAGAACCTGTCCTCTTAGGCACTCCACCATGCCTTCAACCAAGAGAGACCTTGGACTCTCAAAGGTGTTCCATTCAACAACAGGAGATTGCGCTTTCCTCGTGGCTGATTTGTTCCTGCGTTCGCCCACGGTTAGGGAGAATGCCATGTTGTAAAGGAAATACTGAGATGTGCATCCGTAGATGTAGGTATCTCCTCATCGGGAGTCACTCACCGCGGCACAACTTAACACAAATGTGTTACCATGTGACAAAACACAGCTGCGTAGCAACACGAGGAACATCACATCCAAACGCCACACAGAACCGCGCACGGCTCAACTCAACGCTACCCAGTGCAAAAACACACACGAAACCACAGAACAGTACACGACGCAACCCACAACATAATACAACAGAAACCTCACTGTACACAGAAATAACAACATTGTGATATAGCCCGCAGCTAAATCTAGTCACGAATGACACACCAGGCGCCGTGGATTTGGACAGTCGTGAAAGAACACAGCAATACCAACACAGGGTGTTTGTATTTAGTAACTGTCACAAAACGCCCCCCATAGACTAAGGTTTTTGATCCTCAATGGCGCTGCAATTCATTCCTCATTCCAAGTGTGAGACATGTGCAATAACAATCACTCCCCCTGTCATCCGGCTGGCTGTTTCTCCGCGTGCAGCGAGACTGTTCAGTCGACAGTGGTTGAGGTTGGTTTGCAACACCTTGCCCATCGGTGGAGCATGTATTTCAGGAAGAAAACAAAGGCTATGAGTAATGTGTCTAAATACTCGTCATCGACTGTCTCTTGTTTGGGCCCAGGGGAAATATCTGCATTCCTAATGATGTCCCTTGCACTTTTTTCTCTTTGTTTCCTTCATCTTTTTCTCTTTTTTTACATTTTTATGGAGATGATAGTTCATAATAAAACTGATTGCTGCGGTGATGAGAAAAAAGATCAAAAGTGTGTTTTCAGTTTGGGGTTTAAGAATGTGTTCCTGACAATAACACCGCCACACAAATAAAATAATTGCACAAACCCTCTATTTCATGGGTGCTACACTATTTGGAAGAACTAAACATAATGTACATGTTTAAGAGTTTTGGAGATAATACATTATCGCACTTGGAATAAGAAGGATCCAAACTATAATAGTTGACACGTGATTCTTATAATCAGGTACACATGCACAAACATATGTGTTTGATCAAATCCAAATCCGGCTCATTTGTTGTTGTTTTTTCATTGGTAAGAAGGTTTCATTGCAGTTGGACTTAGTCTTGGACTTAATGTGTTGGGATGTCCCATAAAGCATGCAGAGGAGGACTCCCAGGGCCTCACCCCCAGCTCCCTCTGAGAGTCTCCCAGCAGCAGGCACGCCGCTGCCACATCAATCCTCACCTCCAGCCAGATGAGCTTTTATGTCCCCATCTTGTTTAAGGCAGGAATCTATAAATTAAATCGTCCGATGCAAAAACAACAACACACACACACACAAACACATACGCACACACAAATTCATAAAAAAAAAAGAATATAAGAAAAAAGAAACGATTATGAGGTCTGGAGGAGACAACAGAAACAACAGTGAAATAGTATGGCAAAAACCCAAATCAGACACAAACAACAAAACACGATCAATTCTGGGTGACGGTTGTGAAATATGAGCCGTTATATGGACGGCGTTGTCTTGCTGGTGCACACTACCGTCCTCCACTCCACTTATGCACCCCTCCTTCATGTTGTCTCGTATCGCCCGTTGTGCAACTCCGCTGACTAATCCGTTTAAACTCTGCTGGAGTATTTAGTCTTACGCACAGCAAAGAGTGTTGAGCGAAGGCTTCACACAAGTCCTCCAAAACTCTCGTGTATTAATGAATCGTTAACAAAAACAACCAAATAACGTCAAATCAAAGCATGATAGAGAGCGCCATCTCTGTTAATAAGGGGTAATGGCATGGCTGTCTGTGCTTAACGGAAAACAACTTTTTAGCATAGTGCTTACGTAACTATCTCACTTAAATTGGGGATATTGACAATAATTCATCCATCTTAATTCAAACTGCTTCCTCATATTTTCCCCTTTGCAGGAACAATTCGTGAAAAGGGTCGTCCGAATGAATGATAAACAAATGATGATCAAAATAAA
>NW_021964042.1:25000-30000 GCF_902167405.1 Gadus morhua | reverse complement strand
CAGATTTACAAATGCAAATTGAATTATTTCTTTAATATATATTTACACAATTTAGAATATAATTTAGTTGACCCCTGGACACACACACACACAAGCATATACAAATACATCGGGTATGTATCTCTCGCACAGAACAAGGTTATAAATGAAACATAAAGGATTTCTAAACTACGGGAAACAAACCTATCGCCTGTAGGGCACAGAAAATGTTGTTAAAAAGTTTAACATGCTGAAAATGTTAAAAAATATATAACAATGATTTCTGAATCTGGTGGGAAAAGTAGAATGACAAATGAGACATTATTGAACAGAGTCTAGAACAGGGCAGCCCCATTTGGGGCCCGCGGGCCAAACTTGGCCCGCGACTGATTTTATTTGGCCCGCGCCTTACCCACTGTATATATTATTGGTTTCCACCATCAGCGCTCGCACTCATTGAATATTATTGATTGGTGCACTTCCATTCCTGACCATAGAATAACATTGTGATACATTGATTGTAGGGTGGCGCTGTTGAGCTCCTATCCTCTTGCGCTCCAATCCGAAGTCACGTGACAGCGAGTAAGTGAGACGCAAGGATGGAGCGGCAGTGGCACACAGACAAACGCAAATTCAAAAAATGTTGGGAACATCATTATTTATTTACCGAGGTCGATTCCAACGCAATATGCCTGGTATGTAAGCAGAAGATTTTATTTGGCCCGCGCCTTACCCACTGTACATATTATTGGTTTCCACCATCAGCGCTCGCACTCATTGAATATTATTGATTGGTGCACTTCCATTCCTGACCATAGAATAACATTGTGATACATTGATGGTAGGGTGGCGCTGTTGAGCTCCTATCCTCTTGCGCTCCAATCCGAAGTCACGTGACAGCGAGTAAGTGAGACGCAAGGATGGAGCGGCAGTGGCACACAGACAAACACAAATTAAAAAAATGTTGGGAACATGATTATTTATTTACCGAGGTCGATTCCAACGCAATATGCCTGGTATATAAGCAGAAGGTCGCTGTTTTAAAGGAGTACAACATTCGTCGTCACTATGAAACTAAGCATTCTCACCAGTTCGCAAATACACAGGCGAGCACCGAAAGGTAAAGGTGGCAAACTTGCTAATGAAGCTAGAAACACAGCAGCAAACTTTACTTCAGCCATCCACTGCACAAGAAAATGCCACCCTTGCAAGTTATCGCATTAGCAACATCATTGTCAGAAGTGGACACGCTTTTGCTGCGGGTGATTTTGTAAAAGAGTGTCTGACAGTTGCTGCTGAAGCTGTGTGTCCAACTCAGAAGCGGGCCTTTTCTCAAATAAGCCTGTCACGGAACACGGTGACCCGCCGTATTGAGGACATGGCCGAAGACGTTCGGGGCCAGATAGTCCAAAGAGCTGGTCGGTTTTCTGCCTTCTCCATCGCATGCGATGAAAGCACCGACATATCGGACTCAGCACAGTTGCTGGTGTTTTTGCGAGGCGTCAATGAGGACTTTGAAGTGTGCCAAGAACTAGCGGGCCTTGAAACACTGAAAGGGACGACAAGAGGTATCGATATTTTTAGGGCAGTGGAGCAAGTTATGGACAAGAATGGTTTGAAGTGGGAAAACCAATCTGGCATCACGACTGATGGAGCTCCGGCCATGGTCGGTAAGAGAGAAGGTCTAACTGCACTTGTGTCGGACAAAGTCCGTGAGTGTGGTGGCTCGATTTTTAAATATCATTGCATTTTGCATCAGGAGCAACTGTGCGCTAAGAATATCGTCCTAAGGAACGTGATGTAGGATGTCGTTGGCATTGTCAATAATATTTGTTTATATTCAATTATTTTTCTAATTTAAAGAAGATAGATTTTATGATTTATTTATTATTTTTTGAACATTAATGTGAAGCACAATAAACATTGTCATTCATTTTTCAAAATGACCTTGTGATAGTGTTGATTTTGCACACGCATGCTATTTATACCCATATTTAACCTAATATACTGAAAAATTACAATTTTGGCCCACGAGCCTCCCCCCGATTAAATTTTGGCCCTCCAGAGGGAAGAATTTGGGCACCCCTGGTCTAGAACGACAGGCTCTCTGCTTCGTCTCTGCCGATGGCCCCCGGAAATACAATGAAGGATGGAGGCCCCGCCATGTCTATGACGCACTCAAGACACAGCCTCAAGCTCCTGTTTCATTTCCCTCTCAACTGTTTAGGTGATCTGCTCTCATTGCACTCGTCAGGTAGTGAGGCCTAATTGTTCAATATTTACAGTGATCCATAGCGTTGTGGGGGACAGCTAACCACCGCAGTCTCTGGGAATGTAATCCCCTTGTGGGGCTCAGTACTCTCTAGGTTCATTGAGCTTATAGTTCCAATTATTCCCATAATGACATTAGATACCAGAAACACAGCCTACTGCAGTTTGAACAATTACAATCACAAAAGGCAAATACAGAGGTAGCTTGAGAACAAAGGGTACAAATAAATAATACAAACCCAAATAATTCAGGAAAATAATCAAACAGTGTTCCAGAGGATGAAATGGAAAATAGACTATGTGCAAAGGGATGTACATGTAACCAAAGAGTGTTTAAGTGATGGGGACAGAGGAAGACAGAGGAAGACACAAAGAAGCCTGTCAATATCAGGCTCTCTGTGTTCACAGCGCTCTCTCTCTCTCTCTCTCTCTCTCTCTCTCTCTCTCTCTCTCTCTCTCTCTCTCTCTCTCTCTCTCTCTCTCTCTCTCTCTCTCTCTCTCTTTCTCTCTCTTTCTCTCTCTCTCCAATTCTATCTTTCTCTATCTCCCTCCCATTTTATTTATCTCTCTCACTCTCTCTCCCATTCTATCTCGCTCCCTCCCTGCCATTCAATCTCTCTCTCGCAATCTCTGTCTCTTTGTTGTTCTCGCTCCCTCACATTCTATCTCTCGCATTCTCCCTCTCTCTCTCTCTCTCCCTCCCTCTCTCTCTCTCTCTCTCTCTCTCTCTCTCTCTCTCTCTCTCTCTCTCTCTCTCTCTCTCTCTCTCTCTCTCTCTCTCTCTCTCTCTCTCTCTCTCACACTCTCTCTCTCTCTCACTCTCTCTCTCCATCCCTAACATCCTATGTCCCTCTGTTACATTTTCTCTCTCACCTTGCTCCTCTTAAACATGTCGGGGTGGCTGATGCCAGCGGAAGGGAGGCAGGTGTTTAATTTGAAAATTAAGACAGTGTGAAAGTTCATAAGTATGCTAATGCTCCTGTGCCTCAGCCCGGCAAATGAGCCTTTCACTTCAGCTCGCTGAAGATGGAGGGACATTTATTTTTTTGGGGGGGGGGAGGGAGGACGGCAAAACAAAAGCTTTTAGAACGCATCGTGAATTTTGATTGTCCCCACCACCCCATTCTGTGAGCATCTGTGGAAAATATATATTGGAAACCCCAATGGTTAAATAAAAGATATATACCCACATTCTGCGCCAACGTGGTTTTATCTTCACTGCCAGGTATGTCAGCCCCGTGGCCCATGGTCATGTGGTACTTGTTAATCGCAAAAAGTTTAGCACGTAGGTTAAGAAGTGAAGGCTTTCAGGGTTGACATTAGCTGTGTTTAATATCCCCTGCACGCAGCTCGCACACATATGTCAAACCCTTTAAATGTTATATTGAATAACAGATAGTTGGCCAACTCTTATGTGAGGCTCAGGGAAGATGTACCCCCTTCAGGGAAGCAGGGGGAAACTAGACACTGTTGACAACAGATACAATCACATTTGAAGTCAAGTTCATGGTATTGGTTTATACAAATAGTTTGGACCGCTGAACAATGGACCTCCTTGTGAACACTGACTGGACCGAAGGAAAAGGCAACAATTTAGTTATTTTGTGTAGATCTAGTAAACGCACGTCATTTTGTTGTTTACAATTATTAAACTGAAACATTGTGAGTACAATCGTATAAAAAGTACATGAATGGAAAAGAAAAGAAGGAATGCATGTCCCTGGTGTCTTGGATTTGTCATCATCCAATTAGAGTGGACATACATAGATGGCCGATACAGAGAGAGATTGTGAGTCTGTGTGTGTGTGTGTGTGTGTGTGTGTGTGTGTGTGTGTGTGTGTGTGTGTGTGTGTGTGTGTGTGTGTGTGTGTGTGTGTGTGTGTGTGTGTGTGTGTGTGTGTGTGTGTGTGTGTGTGTGTGTGTGTGTGTGTGTGTGTGTGTGTGTGTGTGTGTGTGTGTGTGTGCATTCCCATACACATACACAGACGGGCTACCTGTCATGGACGTGACTTCTGTGAAGATTAGATAAATAATTTGAACGTGATAAGACACAGAAAATACGAATTAATGAATTCACCTTATTACTGTTTGAATATAGGTTGACCTTAGCATATGACCCATTGATTAGGTATGTCAGTGTCAGTGCAGTCAGAATAAACAATTCATGGCTGCTATATTGTGCTCACAATATGTCCGTGAGCATAAAGCTGTCGCCAAAAACATGGCTATGTATACCAGATCATGGGTCATAACTCTCTTTAATTGATTGATTTAAAAACTATGTAAAGCTCTCCTAAAAACTCTTGTGGATCTACAGGGGTTGATTAAGGTTAAACATTTTTGTCAGTACAAAGTTATTTAGCCGAGAGGCACATGCTTAAATATTTAAAGACAATTAGATTTTCAATTCCCAACGCATTTCTTCTCTGGCAGGCAAAAACTTCCCAAAAAGGGGCGGAGAGGTGAGGAGTAGGAGGAGGAGGAGGAGGAGGAGGAGGAGGAGGAGGAGGAGGAGGAGGAGGAGGAGGAGAGGAGGAGGAGAGGGAGGAGGAGGAGGAGAAGGAGGAGGGCGTGAACATGTTTACATATAAAACGATGGTGTTACGGAGCACTGAAATTCTCACAAGCCAAAAAGCTCTGCATGTCATCGGGAAGGCGGGAAAGACCTGCAAGGCAATGCCAGAACATTGTGACACACAAACTTGATGCGGTATTTATATGGAACCAGGGCTGGGTAGGACGTATCTGGG
>NW_021964042.1:17500-22500 GCF_902167405.1 Gadus morhua | reverse complement strand
GTGTGTGTGTGTGTGTGTGTGTGTGTGTGTGTGTGTGTGTGTGTGTGTGTGTGTGTGTGTGTGTGTGTCTGTGTGTGTCTGTGTGTTCTCCTCTCAGACAAGGATGTGCTGACTGAACAACATGGCCGCTTATTGACTGCTTATAAATAAGCTCTGGGGAGAAAATTGTTTGCGAACGTGATGATGCTGACGTGACTCTAGCGTAACTTAATAACTGCCTCCAATGAAAGACGAATGATATACATCCCAAGAGTGTGTGTGTTTATGTGTGTGTGTGTGTGTGTGTGTGTGTGTGTGTGTGTGTGTGTGTGTGTGTGTGTGTGTGTGTGTGTGTGTGTGTGTGTGTGTGTGTGTGTGTGTGTGTGTGTGTGTGTGTGTGTGTGTGTGTGTGTGTGTGTGTGTGTGTGTGTGTCTGTGTGTGTGTGTGCCCGTTTGTGTGTATGTGTTTGTGGAGGGGGAGGGGGAGGGGGGAGAAGAGGCCAATAGAAAATAGGAAGAGTGTTTATCCAAGCGAGGGCACCATGTGTATTGGGATATAGAGGCTGGAGAGAGTGTGTGTGTGTGTGTGTGTGTGTGTGTGTGTGTGTGTGTGTGTGTGTGTGTGTGTGTGTGTGTGTGTGTGTGTGTGTGTGTGTGTGTGTGTGTGTGTGTGTGCGTGTGTGTGTGTGTGCGCGGGGGGGTGGGGCTGGATTAACGCAGCATTGTAAATGCTAGACGCCTTACCATCTGGAGACACAGGATGAGGAATAAAAGGGTGGAGTATAATGAGTGTGCAGAAAAAAAAGAGAGAAAAAAGCTGGCAATATCAGAAAAGACAAAGAATGCAAGTGTGTGTGTGTGTGTCTGTGCGTGTGTGTGTGTGTGTGGGGGGGGGGGGGCAGGGAGTGGGGGGGGGGCACTGTGTTATGTCTTGCAGACAGATAATGTGAGAGTTCAGTAACAATCAACCGCATTAAAGCATTGTGGTTTTCAGAGGTTAGCTGGCGATGAAGACCCTTTAGGGCAAAAGGCCTTGCTCGGGCAATGTGTTCACAGCTTGATAATGCTGGTCTGCAGTGATGCTGACTTGACAAACTTAGCATAACTGCTGCGCCATAGATATGATATGAAGTACAACCTGAAGATATTGGAATTCACTTCTGTGTTGTTTTTTTTCCACACGCAAACACACACACACACACACACACACACACACACACACACACACACACACACACTTGCATATACACACACAAGCACACACACACATACATGCAAGTGCAATACATTTTCGTTTTGGTTCATTTTTGTCACAAAAAGTTATAAACCTTCTTACTTTTTACACATAACCTCAACACAAACACACACACAAACACACAAACACACACATACAAACATACACACAATATGTCCATTAATTATGGATAGAAAAATGCGACTTTGTGGAGGTGACAGAATACGTGTGTGTGTGTGTGTGTGTGTGTGTGTGTGTGTGTGTGTGTGTGTGTGTGTGTGTGTGTGTGTGTGTGTGTGTGTGTGTGTGTGTGTGTGTGTGTGTGTGTGTGTGTGTGTGTGTGTGTGTGTTTGCAAATGCACGCACAAACACACACACACACACACACACACAGAAACACACAAGCATCTCGAAAAGGCCACCTTCTGACAGGCCCGGGCTAGAGGAGGGCAGGCTCCTGTCCCGTGCGTCCAGAGAGGGTCACTGTGTGGCATTCAGGACCAGGGCGTCTCAAGGTGGGGCCACATCTGTACCCCCCATGCACCAGAGGAAGGGTCTCGGAAGGGCGTCTTATTCGCCGCTTTTCAAAGCATTTCTATCGGGATGGTTCATGGAAGAAAAAACACACAAGAAAAGAGCATTATTTAAAATATCCTGACGTTGAGCACTCTAACCACTGTTCGTAGTTAGTCACTGAAGCTCCAAACTCTGGATCTCTGTATCCGATTGCCGGCTAACACACTTTTGCTCGTGCGCAGTTACACATGCATGCGCAGTGCAATGACCACACATAACCAAAAATAAACAGATATTTTTCTACATAATAATTCATATATTTAACACACTCACACAAAACACAATTTGTGAATTGCAACCTTTTAGGACCTACATGTTTGGTTTTTAATATTTTTTCTGTCAATATAATTAAGACGTTTATTTGATCATCTTGGCTACATTTGAGCTGATGGTGTATGCAGCGACTCTAGTGAAAATAACCCGTGTTGTAGATGAAACGGAGCACAATGAACGCAACGTGTACCGTACACCGAGGCATCAGCGGCCAGAGAGACAGCCCAGCTAGGGACCGAACCCAAGAAGCGTCACAAAGTCAAACTGTACCTCCCGTCCCCTCGGAGAGAACCTTTAACTCCGATACCCCTAATGTAAACCAACAGCCGTTTGATTGACAGGTCTCAGCCCGTCGCCGAGGTGGTCTTCCAACATCAATGACAACCATCCCTCTGAGGCCCCTTTGTGTGCATTTTGTTTTGCTGTGACCCCCACCCACAAACAACCCCCCCCCCCCCCACAAACAAACACAGACGCATACACAAAAACACATAGACACCCCAACCCCGTCCCCCACCCCCCCTCCACAGCAGTGTGCCTCTGTGGGGGGGGGGGGGGGGGGGGGGGTTGCAGAGGGGTGCGCGACTGAAATAGGCCTGGAAGGCCTATGGCAAAGGGCCCAGAAACAGAGAGAGGAGAGACGGGGTGCACACACACACACACACACACACACACACACCCACACACACACACACATCCACACACACACACACACACACACACACACACACACACACCCACACACACACACACACACACACACACACACACACACACACACACACACACACACACACACACACACACACACACACACACACGCACACGCGCACACACAAACAGAGATGGAGCCCTTTGGAAAGACTGTGAGCTAGAGGAAGATGGAACGAGTGAAAGATGGATAGATAGAAGGGGAGACAGAGAAAGGGAGAGAGAGAGGGGGGAGGGGGGAACGGGGGTGGGTGGTGCAGGGCTCGGGGTATGAGGCAGGGTTGGGAGGGGTTATGGGGGGCGGTGTTCAGAGAGCAGACGTACAGACCGCCTTGGGGCAGGTGTTAAAACGCGCGGCCCGGGTCTTTCGCGGCGGAGGAGAATCGCTTTGTGTGAAAGAAAGCCCGCCTGCCAGTTTGCAGTCAGCTTCGATGCTCGCTGACGTGCTCCCAGTTCCCTTCTCTCAATTATGCCCTCCCGCGGCAAGACCCCAGCCAAAAAGAGATATAAAAAAACACACACCCCATGCCACGCACCGGACGAACCTGGGATATCGTTTAATCTGCCCTGTGCACTGCAGCTGCAAAGGCCATGCACTTTCACAGCTCAGAGCCCACACACTCTCCCGTGGGGGGGGATAAATACAATGTGGTCTACTTATTTCTAGAATAGATGTGGGCTTGTGCAGGGTACCATCTTTGCTTTTAGACTGCCATGCATCCTACATATGGTCTGTTTGGAGCCGGCATGCCGCTGCCAAGGCAAGGCAAAAGGAACATGAAACCATTGCTTTTTCCATTTTGGGAATGTGTGCTGGATGCACATTCCAGTATATTACTTTTTCTCTTTGGATTCACGAGGAGTGTGATTCCTTTCTGTCACATAACCTTCGACGCATCAATCCCTACGGTTAACACCATCGATGTACGATTCCAAAACGGTGAATACAATTGATCCTGAATGACATTTTTACAATAAACACGACGTCATACGCACAGTTACGCCTTTGCCTTACCTGGAGATTCTGCTTTGACCACAAACTGACACAGCCCAACATCTCCATCCCCCCTCTGACCTCATAGTTTGATTTCATCCGCTTTCAGACGGTGCGGAGAAAGGCGTCTGCGTCAACGACTGTAACTGGGATTCATACATGATACCGACTGTAGCCCGTGGCCGGGTGCATTTATTTTGAGCCGTCTGCTGACCTTGGGAGACTGTTTCCACCATGCGCTACGTCGCTGTCAATCATCTCGGCAGGGTTCTTTTGACGAGTACCACGCATGGTTGGCCCATCCGTGCCTGCCCGGCTGGTTTGTACAGTCTATCAAATTAATGGACACGTTATCAGGGACTTGTGCCCACCAAGCTTGTGGGTTTCATAGAAGCATACTATATATTTGGTGGACACCTTTATCCAAAGCAGTTAACAATACTGATAGTATACATTCGGCCCATTGGGTGGCCCCGGTGGGAATCCAACCGCAAACCCTGGTAGTATTCATGCCAAGCTGTACTCATTAAGTGATTGTGGGCCGCAGGTTTAATACCAACTTTCTTCTTTCTGAGTGGAAATCACTACTGTCATTAGTTGTATATTTAATGAACTTTAATTCTTTCAACGCTTGGGTTTTTTTCTCCTCTATATCCTAAGGTGTCCCACATCCATTAAATAAGTGTTTTTAGCTTCACTTATCTTCAAACCTGTGCCATGGCCTTGAGGTGAAACACCTGGATCCCCTCCACAAAACCCTCTCTCTCTCTCTCACACACACACACGCACACACGCACACACGCACACACACACCCACACACACACACAAGCACACACACAAACACTCACACACACGCACACACACACACACAAGCACACACGCACACTCTCTCCCTCCGTCATAATTTCCCCGCCATGCTAAGACGCTTACCGTTTCCATCTCTTGATCTGCAAGTCATCCCTAAACCTTTTAACACGGTGCCGGCCCCCAGCCGACTAATCGTCTTTCATAAATATTTAAAAAGGAAGAAGACCTGCTGCAAGGTTGCCTTATCGGCTGTCCCCCCCCCCCCCCACCTGCCGCCCCTGCCCCCGATGATAATCATCTTAACCGCCACCTATTATAATTTTAATTACCTGTCTTTGATTTCTCAACTCGGGAACGTGGTTATTCTCGGCCCGCGGAACATTCCGGGTTAAAGGGGGGACTCCGGGATTAGCTCGCCTCCGATA
>NW_021964042.1:10000-12500 GCF_902167405.1 Gadus morhua | reverse complement strand
GTGTTATTTTTTCTTTCTCAATCTCCCCTCACACTCACGGGATGAGCCCCCGCCGTTTCAGACGAGATCCCGATCCAGCGCGGGACCACCCCGGCCGGCACGCCACCCCAGTCTGGGTCTGGACCCAGGCGGGGGTTTGGCTGGGGACGGGCCGGGGCTGGCTCTGGTGAGCTCTGCCGGGTTGTGCTGAGTTGACACTTCTTTCGCCGTCGGACTTGGCAGTCGATGAAGCCCCGTGTGGAATTCCATCGTGACACTTGCCCCAATCTGGATCCCATTAGAGGCTCAGCCCACCAGGCCTCTCTGCCGCTCGCTCCCCCCGAGCCCGGGCGCCAGGGGACAACTGGATAGTCAGCGTTTGAGACTCTACCTCTCGCTATTATAGGGTAGTGTCTGTCTCACTATCCCCCCCCCCCCCGCGCCACAGTCACACGTATCTGCTGCGGGTGTACTTTCACAATAAAAGCACACGGGTCGGAGCTGATGTGGGGAGAGGAGTTTGAAGTGGGCATACTAAAGTCTCCCACGCATGCACAATGTGAAATGGAAACATTGAAGGGTCAGATCTTTAGATGTGTTAAGGGTACATGCTTCTTGACGGCGCGTTGTGTTGTGTGTTATGTGACCTGAAAGTATACCGATGATTTCAATTCTAATTAAAAATAGGATATATATTTTTTTTTTTTTTCACTATTTGCTGTGGTCGTAAGGTTGAGCATATTAAGTTTCAAGCAAAGTAATTATCTGTTACTGAGACTCAAATGAGGCCAATAGCTGCCCTCTCCCCTCAAACACAAACAAACACACACACACACACACACACACACACACACACACACACACACACACACACACACACATACACACACCCATCCAGACACACAACCACACACACACCCACACACATACACTCACACCCACCACACACACAAACACACACACTCCCACGCACACACACATGCATACACTTGTGCAATAACAAACACATGCACACACATATGCACACACACACACACACACACACACACACACACACACACACACACACACACACACACACACACACGCACTTCGATTAAATGCGCTCTCTGGTCCGACTTCTTTCATTCCACCTTCCTGGCTGAGATCTCCATCTGTAGATCTCTTTCTGCCTTTTTGTGGCTCCATCTGTTTTCCTACTGGTGTGCACAGCCTGAGTCTGTTTCAAAGTTCTCTGAAGGACAAAGACCACAGCTTGCTCTCCCGTCAGGCTTCCCCTGCTTGTTCCACGCACACAGCACTCTGGGCAGCGGCGCTCACTGAAGCTGCCCTTGTGCAATCGCCAATCACATCGTCTTTGGGATGCTTTTTTGGGTGGAGGGGGGGGGGGGGGGGGAGGGATTAACAGGGATAGGGGGAAGGTCAAAGTCCACAGACGCCACTGTTTCTCTCTCCCGCTCCCTCTCTCGCTCTGTCCCTTGGAGCTCTTATCTGGGGCTGTCAGTGTCCACTGACTGACTGACGTCTTCTTCAGCGGTCAGGTCCTAGCAGCCATGCCTCGCCACCGCCACCTGATACACACGCCCCACAACGAGCACAAACAACACAGCCAGGCCCCCATGGAGGCCCCACCCAGACACCCTGTAGCCCCCCACAATCCATCTGTTCATTCATCTGCCCTCTATCTCTGTATCTATCTCTGTATCTATCTATCTATCTATCTATCTATCTATCTATCTCTGTATCTATCTCTGTATCTATCTATCTATCTATCTATCTATCTATCTATCTATCTATCTATCTATCTATCTATCTATCTATCTATCTATCTATCTATCTATCTATCTATCTATCTATCTATCTATCTATCTATCTATCTATCTATCTATCTATCTATCTATCTATCTATCTATCTATCTATATATATATATCTGTTGCTCTCTTATTCTCATTTCTTTCTCTCTATTTATTTAACCATGTGCTGCACCATCTATCTCTATAGCTCTATATATCTATTTATCACTATCACTTTATCATTCTATATATCCCTCTCACTCCATCCATCCATCTCTCTATCTATGCCCCCCTCAGTCTGCTCATCCATCCATCTCTCTATCTATGCCCCCCTCAGTCTGCTCATCCATCCATCCCTCTATCTATGCCTCTCTCCGTCAACTCATCCATCCATCCCTCTATCTATACCCCCCTCAGTCTACTCATCCACCCATCTATCTGTGCCCCCCTCAGTCTACTGATTGACTTGACTTGCTCTGGTCACTGCTCAGCTACAGCTAAATTGACAGCTGCCCCTCTGTGTGTGTGGGGTTCAGAGGGGGAGGGGAGGGATGGGTGAGGGGAGGATGGGGGGAGGGGGGGGATCGACGAGCGAGGGGGGGGGGGGGAGAGGGGCGACTGTAGGCTAAAGTCGTCACACGAGTCCAATTGATTGCGGCTGCGCTTCGTGACAAGGTGACTGCACAGAGATAGATGAGATAGCAGATGTAGGCCACAGTGGCTCCAA
>NW_021964041.1:0-47762 GCF_902167405.1 Gadus morhua | reverse complement strand
CATCCCCCCCCTCCCTAAAAGCGGTATATAATGTGGTGAAGAAATGGTATAGTAACAAAATCCTACTGTATCTCTTTAGTTAAATTAGTATTTTATTATGATCAGAGCAATTTATTAGAATTCAAAAGAATAATCCGCCGTTTGATAGAATCTAGAATAAAACTGGAAGCCGACCTGTCTGCAGTTGCATTGCCAGAGGCAAGCTAGCAACCTTGAAACTCACTGTTGGCCTAACGACCATCGTCAACTCAGGTAACCATCCCCCATCACGATACGAGACGAGAGCAACAACCCTCCCCCGCTCTAAGTTTCTCACTTCTCAGAGGCAGCACTCACCACAATTTAAGCTTAAAGTTAGGATCTGTGAAGCGCATGGTTGCTGGTCATCAACTGTTCTTAAAAATATGTAGAGAGACATGAATGATTATTTAGCCATCCTCTAGCTGACTGGTCCTTTGCCTTCTGGGTAGCCCTTTATTTAATACAGTTTCATACTTGACAATGGTTAAGCAATCCATTAAAGCTGAGCCCTAAGATTCTGTTACAAAAACATAGTAACATTGAGTATATATAGTTATTTCCTCTTTCATAAAAGCAGGAGTGTGAATGTCGCTCCGTGCTATCTAAGAAGGGACTTGTGTCATTTTGTAATAGCCAATATAAATATATCATAATAACAATCTAAATATATCATATTCTGATTGTTATTATCTCTTAAGAACTATCCATTTTGCTTATTTATTATTTTACTCATCCATGTTGGAGTGTGAATGTCACTCTATGCTATCTAAGAGGGAACTTCTGTCATTATGCATCAGCCAACAGTGGACCCCTGTCATTCCATACAGTACAAGTGTGGACCATTTTCTGTGATGCTAATCAACAATTCAAATGCATTTCTTTAAAAAATAGATTGGGGACTGAAGTACATTGTAAAATGGTAAATTAAGGCTAATTTGGGGATTGAACAATTTCAAAGATCTAGAGCCTTATATTGTATTTTAATTTTATTTGTTTATCATTTTTATTGATACAAATGAATAGATAGGTTTTTGTTAGACTATTCTGTTCCTAAAAACACACTAACAAATCAAGTTTGACAAATTATTATTACATTAGTTGAGATTACTATCTTCCCCTTACAGTATATATAGTTAATTCTTCTTTTCATAAAAGCAGGAGTGTGAATGTCGCTCCATGCTATCTAAGAAGGGACTTGTGTCATTTTGTCCTAGCCAACAGTGGACCCCTGTCATTAGAAAAACTTATGTTATGCAAATCAACAGATAAAATGCATTCCTTTAACCGTAGACTAAGCACACAAGTTTGTAGTTGTAAAGAAATAAAAACCTTATTAAGTTTAGAAATGTGGGTTCATGACAAGCCACAATGACAACATTGTTGGGGCAACTTTACTTGCAAAATAACACAATATATATGTATACATATATATTTGAATATATATATATATATATCATATTTAGATTGTTATTACCTCTTAAGAACTATCCATTTAGCTTATTTATTTTTTTACTCATCCATGATGGAGTGTGAATGTCACTCTATGCTATCTAAGAGGGAACTTCTGTCATTATGTATCAGCCAACAGTGGACCCCTGTCATTCCATACAGTACAAGTGTGGACCATTTTCTGTGATGCAAATCAACAATTCAAATGCATTTCTTTAAAAATAGATTGGGGACTGAAGTACATTGTAAAATGGTAAATTAAGGCTAATTTGGGGATTGAACAATTTCAAAGATCTAGAGCCTTATATTGTATTTTAATTTTATTTGTTTATCATTTTTATTGATACAAATGAATAGATAGGTTTTTGTTAGACTATTCTGTTCCTAAAAACACACTAACAAATCAAGTTTGACAAATTATTATTACATTAGTTGAGATTACTATCTTCCCCTTACAGTATATATAGTTAATTCTTCTTTTCATAAAAGCAGGAGTGTGAATGTCACTCCATGCTATCTAAGAAGGGACTTGTGTCATTTTGTCCTAGCCAACAGTGGACCCCTGTCATTAGAAAAACTTATGTTATGCAAATCAACAGATAAAATGCATTCCTTTAACCGTAGACTAAGCACACACGTTTGTAGTTGTAAAGAAATAAAAACCTTATTAAGTTTAGAAATGTGGGTTCATGACAAGCCACAATGACAACATTGTTGGGGCAACTTTACTTGCAAAATAACACAATATATATGTATACATATAATTTGAATGTATATATATATATCATATTTAGATTGTTATTACCTCTTAAGAACTATCCATTTAGCTTATTTTTTTTTTACTCATCCATGATGGAGTGTGAATGTCACTCTATGCTATCTAAGAGGGAACTTCTGTCATTATGCATCAGTCAACAGTGGACCCCTGTCATTCCATACAGTACAAGTGTGGACCATTTTCTGTGATGCAAATCAACAATTGAAATGCATTTCTTTAAAAATAGATTGGGGACTGAAGTACATTGTAAAATGGTAAATTAAGGCTAATTTGGGGATTGAACAATTTCAAAGGTCTAGACCCTTATATTGTATTTTAATTTTAATTTGTTTATCATTTTTATTGATACAAATTAATTGTTAGGTTTTTGTTAGACTATTCTATTCCTAAAAACACACTAACAAATCAAGTTTGACAAATTATTATTACATTAGTTGAGATTACTATCTATCCCTTATAGTATATATAGTTATTTCCTCTTTTCATAAAAGCATGAGTGTGAATGTCGCTCCATGCTATCTAAGAAGGGACTTGTGTCATTTTGTAATAGCTAACAGTGGACCCCTGTCATTAGAAAAAGTTATGTTATGCAAATCAACAGATAAAATGCATTCCTTGAACCGTAGACTAAGCACACAAGTTTGTAGTTGTAAAAAAATAAAAACCTTATTAAGTTTAGATATTTGTGTTCATGACAACATTGTTGGGGCAACTTTAATTGCAAAATAACACTATGTATATACATATATATATATCTTATTTTATTTAGATTGTTATTACCTCTTAAGAACTGTCCATTTTGCTTATTTATTATTTTACTCATCCATGATGGAGTGTGAATGTCACTCTATGCTATCTAAGAGGGAACTTCTGTCATTATGCATCAGCCAACAGTGGACCCCTGTCATTCCATACAGTACAAGTGTGGACCATTTTCTGTGATGCAAATCAACAATTCAAATGCATTTCTTTAAAAATAGATTGGGGCCTGGAGTACATTGTAAAATGGTAAATTAAGGCTAATTTGGGGATTGAACTATTTCAAAGGTCTAGACCCTTATATTGTATTTGTTTATCATTTTAATTGATACAAATGAATAGATAGGTTTTTTGTTAGACAATTCCCTTCCTAAAAACACACTAACAATTCAAGTTTGACAAATTATTATTACATTAGTTGAGATTACTATCTTTCCCTTACAGTATATATAGTTATTACCTCTTTTCATAAAAGGAGTGTGAATGTCGCTCCATGCTATCTAAGAAGGGACTTGTGTCATTTTGTCATAGCCAACAGTGTCATCCAAATTAAATGTATTATTATTATTATTATTAGTGGACCCCTGTCACTGCATACAAAAAAAGTCTGTAACTTTTAAAGCTGAGCCATTTTTGTGTGCATGTTTCAAGAGACTTTACTAAGTAGTCTGTTTAACAGCCCTCTACGCTCTGACAGACGTGTGAACGACCTGCAGTCGTTCACACAATAGAGGAGTGTTTGAAGCGTCGTGTGTGGATTGGTCGTTGAAAATCAAGCTCTGGCCAGCAGAGGCGCTATAGAGTATGGGCTAAACACTCACACACTTTCAGGTCCCCTCTTGGCAAAAGTTGTGAAAATGCGTCAAAATATTTTAGGCATGTTTTTAGGTTGATTTAAGGCATGACCAAAAGGGGACCTGAAAAATGTCCCCTCTTGGCTCGGAGGTCCCCTGTTGGTGAAGGTGTTACGACGCCGAAGTCCACTGTTGGATAGTTAGGCGAGTACACACACACACACACACACACACACACACACATGCATACACTAATCACACCCACATACACACCTCTGCCTATACAGATCCCGCACCCCAGCGACCCCTGCAGGTCCACCACTGGCATTACACCTGTCATCCCTACACAAAGGGTTTATGTTTTATCACCCGTCATAAACCATAAACAGGAAGTGCCCCTGTGAATAGGGATGCCCCTCCACCCCCACCCCTCCCCAACCGGAAGTGTGTTCAGACAGAAATGGACCCAGAGAGCATATAGTATATACTACTGCTAGTTTAGCGAAAGCAACCTGACGTCGTTGAAACATGCGAGCGAGCCGATCAAATCCTAATAACTATAAAACTAAAGATCAGACACAATCACTGACTGAAGATTATGCAAGTAAAAAGTATATTTCTCGCTAGAAATGTTATTAGAAACACGTTTAACGGTGAATCGGTCCTAAAATATTGCATTTCCCATTCAGATAATAAAGATTAATAAAGATCATACACATTCACTGACTGAAGATTATGTAAGGAAAATGTACATTCCTCGCTAGAAATGTCATTAGAAACGCGTTTAATGGTGTATCTGTCCTAAAATATTGCATTTCCCATTCAGATAATAAAGATTAATATAAGCTACGCCGTGTTCCGGAGCCGCGGGGAATTCTGGGAATTGGGGTTCTCAGTTGACAAATGGGGCTTTTGTTAACTTGTTTTGTTGTTAGGATTAAGTGGGGTTAATGGGTTCGGGATGTTATGTGGTTGTGTGTTGTTCTATAACATTGTTCGTGTGTTCATTATTGTCGACACCGTCACCGAGAGTGACGTGACCATCGTTTCGTGCAGCTGTTCCATGTTGAAGTCTCGTTCAATAAAAACCAACTCTCGTTGTCGAGCGTTCAATAAAAACCAACTCTCGTTGTCGAGCGTGCCCCCCCCACAAACGTGTCTCCCCTCCCCCTACAATCGTGTGTCCCCCCCCCCCCCCCCCTCAACAAACGTGTCTCCCCCCCCCCTCCCGGTCAACAACAGTCTTCCCCCCCCCCCCCCTAAACAATCGTGTCCACAATTTGCCGCGAAAGCCGTGAAACCCAAACCCCGAAACCCGCCTCCACAGCGGCACACGTGGATACTGTAGGTATAACACGCTATTTAACGTCCACGGTGTACGTTTCCAGTGTTCATGGAAACGTACACCGTGGACGTTTTTTCTTGGCGACTGGGTTGTATATATATATATATATACACTTATATTTAATATGTGCCAAACACTACAAATGTAGAAAACATAGATTAGAATAGGCGGAAGCTATCCAAGTACGCAGGACTGGTCAGTGTCCGTCAGCAGGCTGGTTGGAGAGCAAGGTGTCTCCCGGTGGAGGTTGGATGCAGGGGTTTTTGCAGCCTGTTTCCTGAACAGAGCCTTCAGCAGTTTGGGCATCAAGGGAGAAAGGAGGAGAGCCATCCGCAGTACCAACGATGCAGCAGAGAGGGCCTCAAGATGGCTGTGGCTCAAAACAGGAGAGCCATGGAGTCATGGTAGCTAGCTGGTCATCTGGACACAAGCTGGGGTCAGATCAGCCCCGGCTGGGTCATCTGGACAAGGGCGTATTATGTTGAAAGACCCGAAACGTCTGATGATTCCAGGCTGATGATGTGTCCAGACGAGGCAACAGTAGATGTATTTACACACAGACCCTATAGCATGGCTGCCCAATTTGGGGCCCGCAGGCCAAGTTTGACTGATTATATTTGGCCAGTGCCTTGCCCACTGTATAATATATAACAATAAAAAGAAAATATATATTTATTTTTTTTGCCTTTGTCTCACTCTCATCTACATGAAATTCTAAGTGTCACTTATGCCGCTTTTCCACCGCACATGTAGCTCGACTCGACACGACACGACACGACACGACTCGACACGGTAGCAGCGCGGGTCCTTTTCCACCGCAAATAGTACCTCCGGGACGTGGGCGGGGTCGGCTGCGCGAAAGGGCCGTGACGTATTTTTGTACGCGACGCAAACAACACCTACGTAACCCACACATGGACAGAACCCACATAACAACAATGGAGAACATCGATGCGATGGTATTCGTGTTCGTATTATTAGCTGGCATGTTGAAGAAGTGGAATATGTTGGCTGCGGCGCTGCTATGGCTGTTACCAGCATGGTGGCCATGTCGCTCTCGTGACTTCGTCACACTCTCTGGCCAATCAGTGGCCGGCCGTCTGCCGACGTCACCTTTTAGCATCGGCTCAGCCGCTTGGAACCTAGAGCGAGGCGGTACTAGAAAAAGCAGCCACTTCAGGTACCAGATACCATGTTTTCGCGGTGGAAACGCAAAAAAGGCGAGCTGAGTCGAGTCGAGTCGAGTCGTCGTGTCGAGCTGGTACCATGCAGTGGAAAAGCGGCATTAGTCAGCTGGAGCCTGATATTGAGAAAATTGAAAAAACCAAGGACAGGCTTCATGTCTCCAACTAACCCTACGATGCCAATGTTTCTCCTTGGAGTATGTTCTGCTCTGTACAATTAATGGGGGCATGTTTTGTCCCATATCACTTTATTTATTGCACTAGTAAGTACAGTAGTGATTTCTACAAACCTTCTCAGGATGTTGTCCAATTCTACTACTATTACTGATTTAAAACTGATGATCAAACCAGTGAAGAATGCATTCCCATTGGGGAATGTTTTGTCCCATATTACTTTGCCTATTGCACTTAATGTCTGTGTATTTGAAGGTATAGGCCAAAGGCCTAGTTATGATCACCGTCTGCTTCAAATATTTCATAGTTCTTCAATTATTTTTCTAATTGAAAAAAGCCAGATTGGTGTTCTGTCAATTTTTTTACATAAATCTAAAGCACAATAAAACAGTGTCATTAATTTTTCAAAATTACTTTGTGATAGTGTTTATTTTGCACTTGCATTTAATATATACCCATAATTAACTTAATGTACCGCAAAATTAACATTGTGGCCCACGACCCTCAGATTAAAATGTTGCCCTCCACTGGGAAGAATTTGGGCACCCCTGCCCTATAGGCAGTAGACTAAGACCCTAGCCACTATATTAAGACCCTATAACCACTAGAATAAGACCCTAGCCACTAGGTTAAGACCCTATAGCCACTATTCAAAGACCCTATAGCCACAAGACTAAGACCCAATCCGTGACATAATTCACACATTCATACTAACAGGCCACATATGTCCTTGGCGATTAGAGAAGCTTCTTTCTGATGCCATGTTTTATTATCCATCCGTCTCGTAGGACGCTGCCTAGCGACACGCACTAACACGCCCATTTTCCTCGGACGGCGAACTCGCCATCTCGGTTGAGCTCAGTGGTTACCGAGCAAAATTCCGAGACAGAATTCAAGATGGCTGCGCCCAGTGTGACTTGAAGCTTGAACTGTTTTCATTGTGCTTGGGCCGCTTTGGTGGTTTAAATGGCAATTTCAATCACTCGTATTACTGCAATACCTTACTGCCAGGCTCGGACTGGTAATCTGTGATACCGGGCATTTGCCAGAAGGGCCGGTCCACATTTCGGCGTGCGAGGGCCGGCCCTCCTTCAATCATACCGGCCCCAATACTGATTATACGACCGCCTTACTTACCTGACAATACGGATAACTCAAAGAGCCCAAGAAAGAACCGTCAAACGTCAAATTGTTGCAATGGTGCATCCAGTATATATAGCGCTTCCTTGTCATGCACATCTATGTGACGGTTGGTATATGGTATAATTTTCTATTTCTGAAACTGTAAAATCCTGTTTCTTCAAACTGTACAATCATTGCAACAAACTAAATTAAAATAAAACTAAAATGCTTTCTTTAAACTAAACTACGATTTTCTTCTATATTTGGCGAATTTATGTTCGATTTTGCAAAAATATGTTGCGGTGCACGATGGGATTATACATCTAACAGCGAACGTTAACGGTCCATGGATGCTGCGGATGTTGCTTCGCTTATATTTTAATTTCAGTGGATGGGCTAAAAATCATGGAAAGAGTTGGCAAAAAGAAGAAAGGGGGAGCGGAGAAGATTCGGGACAAAAGGCAGAAATCTCTACAAGCTGAGGCGTCTGGATGTTTTAAAATAGATCGCTTGTTTGCTGTGGCCAGTGCTTCAACCGTTGCTGCTAGTGCCCCCGACGTCCCTGCTGCTACAACCGGCGAAAATGCAACTTCAACCGACGAAACTGAGGACTTTACTGGAGAGGTTAGTCCAGGCTCCAAGCCAATTGATGATGATGTTGGGTCGGAATTGGAGGATTCCCTGTCCAGTGAGCAGGGCGTGGGAAATGATGCGCATGAGATGTCAGAAGAACCTGAATTACAGTGCTTCTACTGTCAACGTCCCTTCAGCTACGTCTGAGGCCGAGCCAGCAATGCATTATTTCACCCGCCCTACCCAAAATGAGCTGCCTTTGTTTTTTGAAAAGCACCCAACACTGAACACAAAAAAAATCCTGAATAAGTGGCTGTGTTGCAGGAATGGTACTGAACGTTCCTGGCTAACTTACAACGACATCACACGCACAGCATTTTGTTCACTCTGCTTAGCCTTTTCCTCTGAAGGCAATCCGTTCACAAAAGGTATGGGGGACTGGCGTCATATCAAACAGCGCATCGAGGAACATGAGCGAAGTGTGCAGCACCGAGAATGCGCTGACAGGGGCGAAATGAAAATCGCCCCAGACCTCTCCCATTGACTCCCATGTTAAATGCGTTTACTTCACAAAACAGAGCTCTCAATGCATTCTCTATGGCTTCCGGGAGGGCTCGCCCCTCCAAGTCTATTCATAAGTAAGTAAGTGGCTAACGCTGTTATTTGCAGTGCACAGTCGCCATCTACTGACCACTAGTGGTAATGAAGTGCGTGAATGGTCTCGACTTCCTTTAATATTTCCATGCTTCCTATAGACAAGTTTTTGACCCGTTTCCGCTTTACTTCCTTAACGCAAACATAATACATTGCTTGCTAGCAGGACTGTCCGGGTATGTTAAACCGTGTGGATTAATGTGGAATAATTGCAACTTGCAAGAAGCCCCGCGATCAAGACAGCGTCAAGGTAGGCCGTTTGGTTTTTAATTGTGCCCACCGCGACATGTTGACTTCGGTCACAGGTCTTTCTTAGTTAGGTTCGCTGAAGTTGGTTTGGCTCATTTGCGCTAAAGAGGGGGGGGTCGGTCGGTCGGTCCATAAGGGGCCGGTGTAGATGGAAAAATGCCAGGGCCGAAAATCGTTCCCAGTCCGACCCTGCTTACTGCGTCCTGTTACGTATTTTAAGAACATAAGCTGCCCCCACATAGTCTCTAGGAAGCAGATTCAAACACACAAGCTGTATCACCCTCACATAACCACTAGGAAGCAGGACCAAACATATAAGCCGTAAATACTGTACATAGCCACAAGGGGAGCAGGAGCTCACTCATTAGGTTTAGGATTATCGCGGGATCTCGTGATCTCGCGGGAATACGGCTGGCTCGCAAGGCAGCGTTGCGCTGCCGTTACGCGCCCGGTGGAAATGCAAGCAGGGCAAAGTCGTGGCCAAGACGTGCCGCAGCCGTAACGTTGCCGTAACGCGTCCGGTGGAATCCCCGGGTTAGATAGGTGAGGAAGCCGAGGCTAATACGTCACACCGGCCACGCCCACTTCACATAAGCCACGCTGACTTGACCCTATCAATCTCGACAGAGAGGTTGGAGGTCAGAAACTTTCGGTAGCTCAGACTTGCGGGTTAGAGTTTTGATCAGCTGGGAGTCGCTCAGCAAGTGTTCGATACAATTCCCCTCCTTTTGGTCTGTAGTTACCATACCGAAATACTTTGACAAATAAAGTGAGTTAAAAGCGATCCAGATTGGACTACTTTCTTCGAAGAACTCAGCAGTCCGTATCTCTGCCTGTGGCCTACCTATTTTGGACCGCCTGGTACTCTGCCAATGCTACCGCGACAACAGCTTTCCGGGTGGCGTCCATGTTTTCCTCTAACGACCGAGCTAAATAATAAAACGCTTTAAGTGTGGGCGTGGCGTCAGATCCGAGATCCGGGTCGGTTCGCAGAGATTACTCAAACGCACCCTTGGGTGGGATCCTAAGCCCAGGGATGCGCCCAGCTATTCGAGAAACCAATTTGAGAGGCTTCTTTCTCATCCTAGGGAGGGATCCTGAGCCTAGGGAGGGATCCTGAGCCTAGGGAGGCGTCCAGCTCATACAGGAAGCCATTCATCATGTGTCAATTCTGGAGATACAGCGGTCAAGATGTTCGAGCGACCCAGATGCTCAAGGCCACAAAAACAAGTGTAATTCCCGCACATAGCCACAAGAGGTTAGAATTAGAATGCCTTTATTGCCTTTAATGCCTTTAATGCCTTTATATATATATATATATATATATATATATATATATATATATATATATATATATATGTATGTATGTATGTATGTATGTATGTATGTATGTATGTATGTATGTACATATATATAGCCCAGTGTGTAATATAATATATTGCACATGAGTGATATGAGTCCGGGGGTTGGGGTGGTTGAACTGTGCTTCATGTGAGAGTTCAGGGAGGTTATTGCTTTTGGGAAGAAGCTGTTCTTGAATCTATTTGTTTTAGTCCTAATGCACCTGTAGCGCCTCCCTGAGGGCAACAGTTCAAAAAGTTCAAAGCCAGGGTGGGAACTGTCCTTGGTGATAGTTATTGCTCTGTTTAGGCAGCGGGATGTGTAAATGTCCATCAGGGAGGGAGAGGGCAGCCAATGATCTTCTGTGCTGCCTTCACAACTCTGTGGAGCTTCGCCCTGTCTGCAACAGTTCAGCTGCCGTACCAGATTGTGATGCAGTATGTCAACAGGCTCTCGATGGACGAGCGGTAGAAGGTCAGCAATAGGTTGGAGTTTAGGTTGTACTTCCTGACAACTCTCAGGAAGTGTAGCCGCTGCTGAGCCTTCTTACAGACTGCCTTGATGTTCTCTGACCAGGAGATGTCGGCGGAGATGAGGACGCCAAGAAACCTGAGGGTGTGGACCCTCTCCACACACTCGCTGTTATATTGTCACGTCCGTGCAGGGTCGCCAGTCCTCTAGAGGGCGACGCTCACTCTAGAGCATCCATCATCAACCATTTCCTTTACACTGGGCTCCACTTCCACTTACAATACTACTTCCTATTTAAGCACTGGGTGTTTGTTCCCTCTTCACTCTGTCATGGAGTTTCGTGAGTACCGTTTCCCTTTGTTTCCTCCTCTCCCATGAGGACTTGTTTGTGTGCCTTTGCATATTCCTTTCCTGTGGATTATACCTTCTTTGGATTACCCTTGGGTGGACTACTTTTCTGTTGGACAAGCCGTTCCATTGTGGAACCGTACCTTTGTTTATTGACACTGTTAAGCCACAAACTGCGCTAACCTAGCTGTGGTCGCTACCGTGTGGGTCTGGCTAGCTAGCCAGCTTTGTGGACTTTAATAAACCTAACTGTTGCACCGGACCTGCCATCTGCGTGTGTGCTTGAAAACCCCGGCCTGATATATATTACACGTTTTGAGTTTGTATTAGGCATTTTAGAGCCCCCTGCAGGCCATTACTTGTATGCAGTCCTTTTGTAGTTTCTTAATATGTGTTCATTCTCATTGGCTGATTCACAAGAGTCACATTCTGTTAGTCACGTGATCGGTCATTATTTCGGCAGCCATTTTGATCTGTCATTTGAGCCAGAGATCCACACGGTGAAACATCTTTTTTTATCTCACGTCATTCATCCGTGTAAGCCTTGGAGAAGCTGTTACATATTTTAAGAACATAAGCTGCCTCCACATAGAACCTAGGAAGCAGATTCAAACACACAAGCTGCATTACCCTTACATAGCCACTAGGAAGCAGGATCGAACACTTAAGCTGAAATAGGCCTATGTCACACTTCCTGCTTCCGGAACGCGTAGTAGGGTAATCCAACTTCCAGTCGCGTCTAGCAGCAACAACAATGGCAGCCCCCGTTCGCAGTTGTTCTTGTAGCGTACCGTGTTGCTCTACATCAGGACATATACAGCCATACCTCAGCTTCCACGCTTTCCCGAAGGACAAAATAAATCTTGGTTGAGATTATTTTTTGCCCATTACTGTCCTAACGTGCGAGTGATTCTAGACTGCTCAGAAATCAGGTGTGAGGCACCCTCATCACTCACCCTCCAGTCTGAAACATTCTCCACCACAAGAATACCAACACCTTCAAAGGTCTGATCGGCATTGCTCCATGTGGAGTTATCACCTTAATTTCTAAGCTGTACACTGGTTCCATATCAGACAGAAAAATCACACAGCAGTCAGGAATCCTTAGTCTACTTCAGCCAGGAGATGCATGCATGGCTGACAAAGGCTTTGTCATCCGACAAGATGCTTTCTGAAGTTGGGGCCACCCTCATAATGCCGCCATTTAAAAGAGGCGCCAGGTTCACAGTGAGGACACCGAAAAACCCCAGAGTATCGCCCGACTTTGGTGGAGAGGGCCATCAGAAGGGTCAAAGAATATCATATCTGGAACACGACCATTCCTCTGACTCTTTCAGGCTCTGTCAATCAGCTGTGGGTAAATTGTTGCTTGATGTCTAACTATCAAGGTCCTTTAGATGTGAAGGGTGATGTCCCAGTGTTACACATTAAAACACACATGACGTCACATGACTATTTTCAAACGTTTATTAATGTTCTTTGTTTTCTTTTTTTAAATATAAATTTACATATATACATATTTACATTTAACAGAAAGAAATTAAATGTTCTGTGTGTGTTAGGCAAGGCAACTTTATTTATGTAGCACTTTTCATACACAAGGCAGACTCAAAGTGCTTCACATACAAACATTGTCATACAATAAAATAGATAAGTATAAGAAAACATATGCAAAGAAATTAGTAAAATAGAAAGTTAAAGGCATTTTAGTATTAAAATAAAAAATAAAGGCAAAGCTCTTTTCTAAAAAAGCTTTTTAGAAAGTGCAATGTATTTAAGATGTAGCAGAAAGCTAATGCAAACATAAAAGTCTTCAGGCTTGCTTTAAAGGTGCTCAGAGTGTGTTACCTTAAACAAATGTTCAGGAATGTTTGTTTCCAATTGTTTGATTAAAATATTTACATATATACATTTAACAGAAATAAATAAATGAAATGGGGGTGTGTGTCCCTCGGCCATATTTACTTGGCATTCAGGAGGTATGTGTCCATGTATGTGTTAAAATAAAACACCTAACCCAAACCTTGGGTTTCCTGACCACAAATTGGTCAGTGGGTTCCGGGCGAATCCCCTGGAGCGAATCCCCTGGAGCAAAAAGAAAAAATATGTCAGCACATAAATCATATTGTCAGTGTAGCAACACTTAAGTCAGTGTTGGTCGCGTCTGTCTATATACAAGAACTTCGAATACTATTATTGAGTAGACTATACAAGATTTGGCTAGGCCTGAGGTATACACATAAACCTGTGTCCTTGGTCCACGACTGCAGAACACTGGTGCACGACAGAGGTGTTGGCACGCTTTGCTCCCCTGTGAAGTGGTAGTCATGTGTCTGGAAGAGCAGATATAAAACAAAACATGACAATCTGCAACAGCAGACATGAAACAAAACATTATCATCTGCAACAGCAGATCTGGAGAAAGAGAGAGCATTTTGGAACAGCAACAAGAAACAATAATAACTAGAACTGCAAGCAGTTATGCAGGGGTCCAAGAAGTGTGCATTTCGCCGGCACAACGCGACAAGAAATGTGCATTTCGCCGGCACAACGCGAAGCATGTGTTCAAAACGCTACCTGAACCTGTGGGTACAAAGGATTTGACTGTGATAGGAGTAGCGAGAGGTCAGTGTAGCGTTTTCGCGGCGAAATTTTGTAGAAGATATACAATTTCCTCGTTTATTACGCCCCCTAATGGCGAATTTTTCCGAATTTTTTATCGAACGACATTACGGGTAACACCAACATGTGTGTAAAATTTGGACTCGATCCGATGTCTAATTTTGGATTTCTTTGGATTTTTGATATTCCACGTCTAATTTAGCTAATAAACCAATATTCAAAACGCTACCGTTTCGTCGTCAAAGGTCGCATCAAAAAAGTGTTTCATGCATGCTTTGCATGTGCGTCTGAAGATGTCGTGTGCAAAGTTTGGTGTTGATTGGTCAAGAAATGTGGGAGGAGTAGCGAAAATACAGTTCCGCGGTTTTCGCGATTTTGCGAAAAAAAATTCTGGACGCAAATGGGCGTGGCCTATGCCAAAAGATGCAGCAGACTCCAGTGAATATGTGGGTACAAGTTTTGACTGTGGGAGGTTCGGTGTGGGAGTCATAGCCCCAAAAGCGTCTTTCCTTGGTATAGCGCCACCTAGTGACCGGCGTATCTGGATTTGGTTATCTGAGTAGCGGTGCCGGACCTGGTTCTAGTCATGTAATTGGCGCGTGTGCACCATTTACGGTTTGGGCTGTAGTCCCACAAGTACGGGGGGAAGTATAACTAGAACTGCAAGCAGTTATGCAGGGGTCCAAGAAGTGTGCATTTCGCCGGCACAACGCGACAAGAAATGTGCATTTCGCCGGCACAACGCGAAGCATGTGTTCAAAACGCTACCCTGAACCTGTGGATACAAAGGATTTGACTGTGGTAGGAGTAGCGAGAAGTCAGTGTAGCGTTTTCGCGGGGAAATTTTGTAGAAGATATACAATTTCCTCGTTTATTGCGCCCCCTAATGGCGAAATCTTCCGAATTTTTTTATCGAACGACATTAAGGCTAGCCCCGACATGTGTGTAAAATGTGGACTCGATCCGATGTCTAATTTTGTTTTTTTTTGGATTTTTGATTTTCCACGTCAAATTTAGCTAATAAACCAATATTCAAAACGCTACCGTTTCGTCGTCGAAAGTCGGATCAAAAAACTGTCTGAGGGTTTCTTTGCGTGTGCGTCTGAAGATGCCGTGTGCAAAGTTTGGTGTTGATTGGTCGAGAAATGTGGGAGGAGTAGCGAAAAAACAGTTTTGCGGTTTTCGCGATTTTGCGAAAAAAAATTCTAGACGCAAATGGGCCTATGCCAAAAGATGCAGCAGACTCCAGTGAAGCTGTGTGTACAAGGTTTGAATGTGGGAGGTTCGGTGTGGGAGTTATAGCCCCAAACGCGTATTCCTTGGTATAGCGCCACCTAGTGACCGGCGTGTCTGGATTTTGTCGTCTGCGTAGTCCGAAGAGATCTGGATCTAGTCATGTAATTGGCGTGTGTGCACCATTTACGGTTTGGGCTGTGGTACCACTTTTAGGGGGGTAAGTATAATAATAACTAGAACTGCAAGCAGTTATGCAGGGGTCCAAGAAGTGTGCATTTCGCCGGCACAACGCGACAAGAAATGTGCGTTTCGCCGGCACAACGCGAAGCATGTGTTCAAAACGCTACCCTGAACCTAGTAGCGAGAAGTCAGTGTAGCGTTTTCGCGGCGAAATTTTGTAGAAGATATACAATTTCCTCGTTTATTGCGCCCCCTAATGGCGAAATATTCCGATTTTTTTATTGAACGCCATTAAGGGTAGCACCGACATGTGTCTAAAATGTGGACTCGATCCGATGTCTAATTTTGGATTTCTTTGGATTTTTGATATTCCACGTCTAATTTAGCTAATAAACCAATATTCAAAACGCTACCGTTTCGTTATCGAAGGACGGATCAAAAAAGTGTTTCATGCATTCTTTGCGTGTGCGTCTGAAGATATTGTGTGCAAAGTTTGGTGTTGATCGGGCGGGAAATGTGGGAGGAGTAGCAAAAACTGTTTTGCGGTTTTCGCGATTTTGCGAAAAAAAATTATGGACGCAAATGGGCGTGGCCTAGGCCAAAAGATGCAGCAGACTCCAGTGCATCTGTGTGTACAAGTTTTTGACTGTGGGAGGTTCGGTGTGGGAGTTATAGCCCCAAACGCGTATTCCTTGGTATAGCGCCACCTAGTGGCCGGCGTGTCTGGATTTGGTCGTCTCCTTAGAACTCAGGGACCTGGATCTAGTCATGCAATTGGCGTGTCGGCACCATTTACGGTTTGGGCTGTGGACCCACTTCTAGGGGGGAATAATAAAAACACTACAAAAACAATAGGGATCCAACCTGTTGGCTTGGACCCCTAACTAGAACTGCAAGCAGTTATGCAGGGGTCCAAGAAGTGTGCATTTCGCCGGCACAACGCGACAAGAAATGTGCGTTTCGCCGGCACAACGCGAAGCATGTGTTCAAAACGCTACCCTGAACCTGTGGATACAAAGGATTTGACTGTAGTAGGAGTAGCGAGAAGTCAGTGTAGCGTTTTCGCGGCGAAATTTTGTAGAAGATATACAATTTCCTCGTTTATTGCGCCCCCTAACGGCGAAATATTCCGAAATTTTTATCGAACGTCATTAAGGTTAGCACCAACATGTGTGTAGAATTTGGACTCGATCCGATGTCTAATTTTGGATTTTTTTGGATTTTTAATTTTCCACGTCTAATTTAGCTAATAAACAAATATTCAAAACTAACGTTTCGTCGTCGAAGGTTGGATCAAAAAACTGTCTACCATTTCTTTGCGTGTGCGTCTGAAGATGCCGTGTGCAAAGTTTGGTGTCAATTGGTCGAGAAATGTGGGAGGAGTAGCGAAAAAAAGTTTTGCGGTTTTCGCGATCTTGCGAAAAAAAATTCTAGAAGCAAATGGGCGTGGCCTATGCCAAAAGATGCAGCAGACTCCAGTGCATCTGTGTGTACAAGTTTTTGGACTCTGGGAGGTTCGGTGTGGGAGTTATAGCCCCAAACGCGTATTCCTTGGTATAGCGCCACCTAGGGACCGGCGTGTCTGGATTTTGTTATCTGCGTAGTGTTCACGGACCTGGATCTAGTCATGCAATTGGCGTGTGTGCACCATTTACGGTTTGGGCTGTAGTACCACTTCTAGGGGGGAAAAATAATAAAAAAAATCCTTACAAAAACAATAGGGATCCAACCTGTTGGCTTGGACCCCTAATAATAGGAAAAAAATCCTTACAAAAACAATAGGGATCCAACCTGTTGGCTTGGACCCCTAAAAATTTAGCTAATAAACCAATATTCAAAACGCTACCGTTTCGTCGTCGAAAGTCGGATCAAAAACTGTCTGAGGGTTTCTTTGCGTGTGCGTCTGAAGATGCCGTGTGCAAAGTTTGGTGTTGATTGGTCGAGAAATGTGGGAGGAGTAGCGAAAAAACAGTTTTGCGGTTTTCGCGATTTTGCGAAAAAAAATTCTGGACGCAAATGGGCGTGGCCTATGCCAAAAGATGCAGCAGACTCCAGTGAAGCTGTGTGTACAAGGTTTTGAATGTGGGAGGTTCGGTGTGGGAGTTATAGCCCAAACGCGTATTCCTTGGTATAGCGCCACCTAGTGACGGGCGTGTCTGGATTTTGTTATCTGAGTAGCGGTGCCGATTCTGGATCTAGTCATGCAATTGGCGCGTGTGCACCATTTACGGTTTGGGCTGTGGTTCCACTTTCACGGGGAGGTAGAATAATAATCCTTACAAAAACAATAGGGATCCAACCTGTTGGCTTGGACCCCTAACTAGAACTGCAAGCAGTTATGCAGGGGTCCAAGAAGTGTGCATTTCGCCGGCACAATGCGACAAGAAATGTGTGTTTCGCCGGCACAACACGAAGCAAGTATTCAAAACGCTACCGTGAACAACATGTGGATATAAAGGTTTTGACTGTGGGAGCTTCGGTGTGGGAGTTATAGCCTAAAACGCGTTTTCAGAACATTGGCCAAATAGGAGATAGACAATGTCGTCGTTTTTTGGCGCCGCCCTGTGGCGACATTTTCCAAAGACAATTTTCCTTTGCCAAATAACTCCCGCCCACATTAATAATTCTTGGCCATATTTTCTATATAGACTCGGGTTTGCCCCTTGATGGTTTCCCTTGAGTTTGAAGAACATTCCTTTGGCCAATTAGAAGATATACAATTTCCTCGTTTATTGCGCCCCTAAAGGCAAAATTTTCCAACATTTTTATCGAACGTCAATAAGGTTAGCACCAACATGTGTGTAGAATTTGGACTCGATCCGATGCCTAATTTTGGATTTTTTTGGATTTTTGATTTTCCACGTCTAATTTAGCTCATAAACCAATATTTAAAACGCTACCGTTTCGTCGTCGAGGGTCGGATCAAAAAGTGTCTATCATTTCTTTGCGTGTGCGTCTGAAGATGCCGTGTGCAAAGTTTGGTGTTGATTGGTCAAGAAATATGGGAGGAGTAGCGAAAAAACAGTTTTGCGGGTTTCGCGATTTTGCGAAAGAAAAATTCTAGACGCAAATGGGCGTGGCCTATGCCAAAAGATGCAGCAGACTCCAGTGAATATGTGCGTACAAGTTTTTGACTGTGGGAGGTTCGGTGTGGGAGTTACAGCCCCAAACGTGTTTTCCCTTGGTATAGCGCCACCTAGTGGCCGGCGTGTCTGGATTTTGTCGTCTGCGTAGTCCGAAGAGATCTGGATCTAGTCATGCAATTGGCGTGTCGTCACCATTTACGGTTTGGGCTGTGGGCACACTTTTAGGGAGGTAAGAATAACTAGAACTGCAAGCAGTTATGCAGGGGTCCAAGAAGTGTGCATTTCGCCGGCACAACGCGATAAGAAATGTGCATTTCGCCGACACAACGCGAAGCAAGTATTCAAAACGCTACCGTGAACAACATGTGGATATAAGGGTTTTGACTGGGAGCTTCGGTGTGGGAGTTATAGCCTGAAACGCGTTTTCAGAACATTCCATTGGCCAAATAGGAGATAGACAATGTCGTCGTTTTTTGGCGCCGCCCTGTGGCGAAATTTTCCAAAGACAATTTTCCTTTGCCAAATAACTCCCGCCCACATTAATAATTCTTGGCCATATTTTTTATATAGACTCGTGTTTGCCCCTTGATAGTTTCCTTATAGTTTGAAGAACATTCCTTGGGCCAATTAGAAGATATACAATTTCCCCGTTTATGGCGCCCCCTAATGGCGAAATCTTCCGAATTTTTTTCGTACGACATTAAGGTTAGCACCAACATGTGTGTACAATTTGGACTCGTTCCGATGTCTAATTTTGGATTTCTTTGGATTTTTGATTTTCCACGTCTAATTTAGCTCATAAACCAATATTCAAAACACTACCGTTTCGTCGTCGAAGGTCGGATCAAAAAACTGTCTCACGATTCCTTTGCGTGTGCGTCTGAAGATGTCGTGTGCAAAGTTTGGTGTCGATTGGTCAAGAAATGTGGGAGGAGTAGGGAAAAAACAGTTTTGCGGTTTTCGCGATTTTGCGAAAAAAAATTCTAGACGCAAATGGGCGTGGCCTATGCCAAAAGATGCAGCAGACTCCAGTGAATCTGTGTGTACAAGGTTTTGAATGTGGGAGGTTCGGTGTGGGAGTTATAGCCCCAAACGCGTATTCCTTGGTATAGCGCCACCTAGTGGCCGGCATGTCTGGATTTTGTCGTCTGCCGTCACCTCACGGACCTGGATCTAGTCATGTAATTGGCTTGTGTGCACCATTTACGGTTTGAGCTGTAGTACCACTTCTAACGAAGGAAGTATAACAAGAAGTGTGCATTTCGCCGGCACAACGCGACAAGTAATGTGCGTTTTGCCGGCACAAAGCGAAGCATGTGTTCAAAACGCTACCCTGAACCTGTGGATACAAAGGATTTGACTGTGGTAGGAGTAGCGAGAAGTCAGTGTAGTGTTTTCGCGGCGAAATTTTGTAGAAGATATACAATTTCCTCGTTTATTGCGCCCCCTAATGGCGAAATATTCCGAAATTTTTATCGAACGTCATTAAGGTTAGCACCAACATGTCTGTAGAATTTGGACTCGATCCGATGTCTAATTTTGGATCTTTTTGGATTTTTAATTTTCCACGTCTAATTTAGCTAATAAACAAATATTCAAAACGCTACCGTTTCGTCGTCGAAGGTCTGATCAAAAACGTGTTATTATTTAAATTGTTGTGTGCGTCTGAAGATGTCGTGTGCAAAGTTTGGTGTCAATTGGTCAAGATATGTGGGAGGAGTAGCGAAAAAACAGTTTTGCGGTTTTCGCGATTTTGCGAAAAAAAATTATGGACGCAAATGGGCGTGGCCTAGGCCAAAAGATGCAGCAGACTCCAGTGAATATGTGCGTACAAGTTTTTGACTGTGGGAGGTTCGGTGTGGGAGTTATAGCCCCAAACGCGTTTTCCCTTGGTATAGCGCCACCTAGTGGCCGGCGTGTCTGGATTTTGTCGTCTGCCTAGAACTCAGGGACCTGGATCTAGTCATGCAATTGGCGTGTCGTCACCATTTACGGTTTGGGCTGTGGGCCCACTTCTAGGGGGGAATAATAATAACTAGAACTGCAAGCAGTTATGCAGGGGTCCAAGAAGTGTGCATTTCGCCGGCACAACGCGACAAGAAATGTGCGTTTCGCCGGCACAACGCGAAGCATGTGTTCAAAACGCTACCCTGAACCTGTGGATACAAAGGATTTGACTGTGGTAGGAGTAGCGAGAAGTCAGTGTAGCGTTTTCGCGGCGAAATTTTGTAGACGATATACAATTTCCTCGTTTATTGCGCCCCCTAATGGCGAATTTTTCCGAATTTTTTATCGAACGACGTTAAGGTTAACACCAACATGTGTGTAAAATTTGGACTCGATCCGATGTCTAATTTTGGATTTCTTTGGATTTTTGATATTCCACGTCTAATTTAGCTAATAAACCAATATTCAAAAACGCTACCGTTTCGTCGTCGAAGGTCGGATCAAAAACGTGTTATTATTTAAATTGTTGTGTGCGTCTAAAGATGTCGTGTGCAAAGTTTGGTGTCAATTGGTCAAGATATGTGGGAGGAGTAGCGAAAAAACAGTTTTGCGGTTTTCGCGATTTTGCGAAAAAAAATTATGGACGCAAATGGGCGTGGCCTAGGCCAAAAAGATGCAGCAGACTCCAGTGAATATGTGCGTACAAGTTTTTGACTGTGGGAGGTTCGGTGTGGGAGTTATAGCCCCAAACGCGTTTTCCCTTGGTATAGCGCCACCTAGTGGCCGGCGTGTCTGGATTTTGTCGTCTGCCTAGAACTCAGGGACCTGGATCTAGTCATGCAATTGGCGTGTCGTCACCATTTACGGTTTGGGCTGTGGGCCCACTTCTAGGGGGGAATAATAATAACTAGAACTGCAAGCAGTTATGCAGGGGTCCAAGAAGTGTGCATTTCGCCGGCACAACGCGACAAGAAATATGCGTTTCGCCGGCACAACGCGAAGCATGTGTTCAAGACGCTACCCTGAACCTGTGGATACAAAGGATTTGACTGTGGTAGGAGTAGCGAGAAGTCAGTGTAGCGTTTTCGCGGCGAAATTTTGTAGACGATATACAATTTCCTCGTTTATTGCGCCCCCTAATGGCGAATTTTTCCGAATTTTTTATCGAACGACGTTAAGGTTAACACCAACATGTGTGTAAAATTTGGACTCGATCCGATGTCTAATTTTGGATTTCTTTGGATTTTTGATATTCCACGTCTAATTTAGCTAATAAACCAATATTCAAAACGCTACCGTTTCGTCGTCGAAGGTCGGATCAAAAACGTGTTATTATTTAAATTGTTGTGTGCGTCTAAAGATGTCGTGTGCAAAGTTTGGTGTCAATTGGTCAAGATATGGGGAGGAGTAGCGAAAAAACAGTTTTGCGGTTTTCGCGATTTTGCGAAAAAAAATTATGGACGCAAATGGGCGTGGCCTAGGCCAAAAGATGCAGCAGACTCCAGTGAATATGTGCGTACAAGTTTTTGACGTGGGAGGTTCGGTGTGGGAGTTATAGCCCCAAACGCGTTTTCCCTTGGTATAGCGCCACCTAGTGGCCGGCGTGTCTGGATTTTGTCGTCTGCCTAGAACTCAGGGACCTGGATCTAGTCATGCAATTGGCGTGTCGTCACCATTTACGGTTTGGGGGGGCCCACTTCTAGGGGGAATAATAATAATAATAATAATAATAAACTAGAACTGCAAGCAGTTATGCAGGGGTCCAAGAAGTGTGCATTTCGCCGGCACAACGCGACAAGAAATGTGCATTTCGCCGGCACAACGCAAAGCAAGTATTCAAAACGCTACCGTGAACAACATGTGGATATAAAGTTTTTGACTGTGGGAGCTTCGGTGTGGGAGTTATAGCCTAAAACGCGTTTTCAGAACATTCCATTGGCCAAATAGGAGATAGACAACGTCGTCGTTTTTTGGCGCGCCCTGTGGCGAAATTTTTAATTTTCCAAAGACAATTTTCCTTTGCCAAATAACTCCCGCCACATTAATAATTCTTGGCCATATTGTCTATGTAGACTCGGGTTTGCCCCTTGATGGTTTCCCTTGAGTTTGAAGAGCATTCCTCTGGCCAATTAGAAGATATACAATTTCCTCGTTTATTGCGCCCCCTTATGGCAAAATTTTCCGAAATCTTTTTCGAACGCCACTAAGGGTAGCACCGACATGTGTGTAAAATTTGTACTTGATCCGATGGCTAATTTTGGTATTTTTCTGGATTTTTGATTTTCGACGTAAAACGTAGCTAATAAACAAATTTTCAAAATGCTACCGTTTCGTAATCGAAGGTCGGATCAAAAAATGTTCGAGTTTTTCTTTTCGTGTTTGTCTGACGATGTCGTGTGCAAAGTTTGGTGTCGATTGGTCAAGAAATGTGGGAGGAGTAGGGAAAAAACAGTTTTGCGGTTTTCGCGATTTTGCGAAAAAAAATTATGGACGCAAATGGGCGTGGCCTATGCCAAAAGATGCAGCAGACTCCAGTGAATATGTGCGTACAAGTTTTTGACTGTGGGAGGTTCGGTGTGGGAGTTATAGCCCCAAACGCGTATTCCTTGGTATAGCGCCACCTAGGGGCCGGCGTGTCTGGATTTTGTCGTCTGCGTAGTCCTCACGGACCTGGATCTAGTCATGCAATTGGCGTGTGTGCAACATTTACGGTTTGGGCTGTATTCCCACTTTTACGGGGGAATAATAATAGGAAAAATCCTTACAAAAACAATATGGATCCAACCTGTTGGCTTGGACCCCTAAAAAAATCCTTACAAAAACAATAGGGATCCAACCTGTTGGCTTGGACCCCTAATAATAATAAAAAAAATCCTTACAAAAACAATAGGGATCCAACCTGTTGGCTTGGACCCCTAAAAATCCTTACAAAAACAATAGGGATCCAACCTGTTGGCTTGGACCCCTAATAACTAGAACTGCAAGCAGTTATGCAGGGGTCCAAGAAGTGTGCATTTCGCCGGCACAACGCGAGAAGAAATGTGCATTTCGCCGGCACAACGCGAAGCAAGTATTCGAAACCATACCGTGAACAACATGTGGATATGAAGGTTTTGACTGTGGGAGCTTCGGTGTGGGAGTTATAGCCTAAAATGCGTTTTCAGAACATTCCATTGGCCAAATAGGAGATAGACAATGTCGTCGTTTTTTGGCGCCGCCCTGTTGGCGAAATTTTCCCAAGACAATTTTCCTTTGCCAAAAACTCCCGCCCACATTAATAATTCTTGGCCATATTTTCTATATAGATTCGGGTTTGCCCTTGATGGTTTCCCTTGAGTTTGAAGAACATTCCTTTGGCCAATTAGAAGATATACAATTTCCTCGTTATTGCGCCCCCTAATGGCGAAATATCCGAATTCTTTATTGAACGCCATTAAGGGTAGCACCGACATGTGTCTAAAATTTGGACTTGATCCGATGTCTAATTTTGGTATTTTCTGAATTTTTGCGTATCGACGTAAAACGTAGCTAATAAAGCAATATTCAAAACGCTACCGTTTCGTAGTCGAAGGTCGGATCAAAAAAGTATATAGTTTTTCTTTTCGTGTGCGTCTGACGATGTCGTGTGCAAAGTTTGGTGTCGATTGGTCAAGAAATGTGGGCGGAGTAGGGAAAAAACAGTTTTGCGGTGTTCGCCATTTTGCGAAAAAAAATTATGGACGCAAATGGGCGTGGCCTATGCCAAAAGATGCATCAGACTCCAGTGAATCTGTGTGTTCAAGGTTTTGAATGTGGGAGGTTCGGTGTGGGAGTTATAGCCCCAAACGCGATTTCTTGTTATAGCGCCACCTAGTGGCCGGCAGGTCTGGATTTTGTCGTCTGCTTAGTCCGAAACAGATCTGGACCTAGTCATGCAATTTGCGTGTCGGCACCATTTACGGTTTGGGGGTGGGCCAACTTTTAGGGGGGTAAGAATAACTAGAACTGCAAGCAGTTATGCAGGGGTCCAAGAAGTGTGCATTTCGCCGGCACAACGCGACAAGAAATGTGCGTTTCGCGGCACGACACGAAGCATGTGTTCAAAACGCTACCCTGAACATGTGGATACAAAGGATTTGACTGTGGTAGGAGTAGCGAGAAGTCAGTGTAGCGTTTTCGTGGTGAAATTTTGTAGAAGATATACAATTTCCTCGTTTATTGCGCCCCCTAATGGCGAAATTTTCCGAAATTTGTATCGAACGACATTAAGGTTAGCACCAACATGTGTGTAAAATGTGGACTCGATCCGATGGCTAATTTTGGATTTCTTTGGATTTTTGATATTCCACGTCTAATTTAGCTAATATACCAATATTCAAAACGCTACCGTTTCGTTATCGAAGGACGGATCAAAAAACTGTTTTCATGCATTGCGTGTGCGTGTGAAGATGTCGTGTGCAAAGTTTGGTGTCGATTGGTCAAGAAATGTGGGAGGACTAGGGAAAAAACAGTTTTGCGGTTTTCGCGATTTTGCGAAAAAAAATTCAAGACGCAAATGGGCGTGGCCTATGCCAAAAGATGCAGCAGACTCCAGTGAACATCTGTGTACAAGGTTTTGAATGTGGGAGGTTCGGTGTGGGAGTTATAGCCCCAAACGCGTCTTTCCTTGGTATAGCGCCACCTAGTGGCCGGCGTGTCTGGATTTTGTTATCTGAGTAGCGGTGCCGGACCTGGATCTAGTCATGCAATTGGCGTGTCGGCACCATTTACGGTTTGGGCTGTGGGCCCACTTTTAGCGCGGGAAGTATAATAATAAAAATCCTTACAAAAACAATAGGGATCCAACCTGTTGGCTTGGACCCCTAATAATAGGAATAATCCTTACAAAAACAATAGGGATCCAACCTGTTGGCTTGCACCCCTAATAACTAGAACTGCAAGCAGTTATGCATGGGTCCAAGAAGTGTGCATTCGCCGGCACAACGCGACAAGAAATGTGCGTTTCGCCGGCGACAACGCGAAAGCATGTGTGTCAAACACGCTACCTGAACCTGTGGATACAAAGGATTTGACTGTGGTAGGAAGTAGCGAGAGTCAGTGTAGCGTTTCGCGGCGAAATTTCTGTAGAAGATATACCAATTTCCTCGTTTATTGCGCCCCCTAATGGCGAAATTATTCCGAAATTTTTTATTCGAACGACATTAAGGTTAGCACCAACATGTGTGTAAATTTGGACTCGATTCGCATGTTCTATATTTTGGATTTCTTTGGATTTTTGATTTTCCACGTCTAATTTAGTCTCATAAACCAATATTCAAAACTGCTACCGTTTCGTCGTCAAGGTCGGATCAAAAAACGTGTTTACGGCATTCTTTGCGTGTGCGTCTGAGATGTCGTGTGCAAAGTTGGTGTCGATTGGTCAAGAAATGTGGGAGGAGTAGAGGAAAAAACAGTTTTTGCGGTTTTCGCGATTTAGCGAAAAATATTCATAAGACGCAAATGGGCGTGGCCTAGGCCAAAAGATGCAGCAGACTCCAGTGCATCTGTGTGTACAAGTTTTTGGACTCTGGGAGGTTCGGTGTGGGAGTTATAGCCCCAAACGCGTATTCCTTGGTATAGCGCCACCTAGTGACCGGCGTGTCTGGATTTTGTTATCTGAGTAGCGGTGCCGATTCTGGATCTAGTCATGCAATTGGCGCGTGTGCGCCATTTACGGTTTGGGCTGTGGTTCCACTTTCACGGGGAGGTAGTATAAAAATCCTTACAAAAACAATAGGGATCCAACCTGTTGGCTTGGACCCCTAATAATAATAATAATAATAATAATAATAATCCTTACAAAAACAATAGGGATCCAACCTGTTGGCTTGGACCCCTAATAAAAAAAATCCTTACAAAAACAATAGGGATCCAACCTGTTGGCTTGGACCCCTAACTAGAACTGCAAGCAGTTATGCAGGGGTCCAAGAAGTGTGCATTTCGCCGGCACAACGCGACAAGAAATGTGCATTTCGCCGGCACAACGCGAAGCAAGTATTCAAAACGCTACCGTGAACAACATGTGGATATAAAGGTTTTTACTGTGGGAGCTTCGGTGTGGGGTTATAGCCTGGGAGTTATAGCCTAAAACGCGTTTTCAGAACATTCCATTGGCCAAATAGGAGATAGACAATGTCGTCGTTTTTTGGCGCCGCCCTGTGGCGAAATTTTCCCAAGACAATTTTCCTTTGCCAAAAACTCCCGCCCACATTAATAATTCTTGGCCATATTTTCTATATAGATTCGGGTTTGCCCCTTGATGGTTTCCCTTGAGTTTGAAGAACATTCCTTTGGCCAATTAGAAGATATACAATTTCCTCGTTTATTGCGCCCCCTAATGGCGAAATATTCCGAATTCTTTATTGAACGCCATTAAGGGTAGCACCGACATGTGTCTAAAATTTGGACTTGATCCGATGTCTAATTTTGGTATTTTTCTGGATTTTTGATTTTCAACGTAAAACGTAGCTAATAAACAAATATTCAAAATGCTACCGTTTTGTAATCGAAGGTCGGATCAAAAAGTGTTTGAGTATTTCTTTTCGTGTGCGTCTGAAGATGTCGTGTGCAAAGTTTGGTGTTGATTGGTCGAGAAATGTGGGAGGAGTAGGGAAAAAACAGTTTTGCGGTTTTCTCGATTTTGCGGAAAAAAATTATCGACGCAAATGGGCGTGGCCTATGCCAAAAGATGCAGCAGACTCCAGTGAATATGTGCGTACAAGTTTTTGACTGTGGGAGGTTCGGTGTGGGAGTTATAGCCCCAAACGCGTTTTCCCTTGGTATAGCGCCACCTAGTGGCCGGCGTGTCTGGATTTTGTCGTCTGCCTAGAACTCAGGGACCTGGATCTAGTCATGCAATTGGCGTGTCGTCACCATTTACGGTTTGGGCTGTGGCCCACTTCTGGGGGGGAATAATAACTAGAACTGCAAGCAGTTATGCAGGGGTCCAAGAAGTGTGCATTTCGCCGGCACAACGCGACAAGAAATGTGCATTTCGCCGGCACAACGCGAAGCAAGTATTCAAAACGCTACCGTGAACAACATGTGGAATAAAGGTTTTGACTGTGGGAGGTTCGGTGTGGGAGTTATAGCCTAAAACGCGTTTTCAGAACATTCCATTGGCCAAATAGGAGATAGACAATGTCGTCGTTTTTTGGCGCCGCCCTGTGGCGAAATTTTCCCAAGACAATTTTCCTTTGCCAAAAACTCCCGCCCACATTAATAATTCTTGGCCATATTTTCTATATAGATTCGGGTTTGCCCCTTGATGGTTTCCCTTGAGTTTGAAGAACATTCCTTTGGCCAATTAGAAGATATACAATTTCCTCGTTTATTGCGCCCCCTAATGGCGAAATATTCCGAATTCTTTATTGAACGCCATTAAGGGTAGCACCGACATGTGTCTAAAATTTGGACTCGATCCGATGTCTAATTTTGGATTTTTTTGGATTTTTGATTTTCCACGTCTAATTTAGCTAAAAACCAATATTCAAAACGCTACCGTTTCGTCGTCGAAAGTCGGATCAAAAAACTGTCTGAGGGTTTCTTTGCGTGTGCGTCTGAAGATACCGTGTGCAAAGTTTGGTGTTGATTGGTCGAGAAATGTGGGAGGAGTAGCGAAAAAACAGTTTTGCGGTTTTCGCGATTTTGCGAAAAAAAATTCCTGACGCAAATGGGCGTGGCCTATGCCAAAAGATGCAGCAGACTCCAGTGAATATGTGGGTACAAGTTTTTGAATGTGGGAGGTTCGTGTGGGAGTTATAGCCCCAAACGCGTCTTTCCTTGGTATAGCGCCACCTAGTGGCCAACCTGTTGGCTTGGACCCCTAATAAGAAAAATCCTTACAAAAACAATAGGGATCCAACCTGTTGGCTTGGACCCCTAATAAGAAAAATCCTTAAAAACAATAGGGATCCAACCTGTTGGCTTGGACCCCTAATAATAATCCTTACAAAAACAATAGGGATCCAACCTGTTGGCTTGGACCCCTAATAAAAATCCTTACAAAAACAATAGGGATCCAACCTGTTGGCTTGGACCCCTAACTAGAACTGCAAGCAGTTATGCAGGGGTCCAAGTAGTGTGCATTTCGCCGGCACAACGCGACAACAAATGTGCATTTCGCCGGCACAACGCAAAGCAAGTATTCAAAACGCTATCGTGAACAACATGTGGATATAAAGGTTTTGACTGTGGGAGCTTCGGTGTGGGAGTTATAGCCCAAAACGCGTTTTCAGAACATTCCATTGGCGATTAGGAGATGTATTATTTCGTCGTTTTTTTGCGCCCTCTTGTGGCGAAATTTTCCAAAGACAATTTTCCTTTTCCAAATAACTCCCGCCCACATTAATAATTCTTGACCATAATTTTTATATAGACTCGGGTTTGCCCCGTGATGGTTCCCTCATAGTTTGAAGAACATTCCTTTGGCCAATTAGAAGATATACAATTTCCCTCGTTTATTGCGCCCCCTAATAGGCGAAATGTTCCGAAATTTTTATTCGAACGCCATTAAGGTTAGCACCAACATGTGTGTAAAATTTGGACTCGATCCGATGGTCTAATTTGGATTTCTTTGGATTTTGCTTTTCCACGTCTAAATTTAGCTCATAAACCAATATTCAAAACGCTACCGTTTCGTCGTTCGAAGGTCGATCAAAAAAAGTGTTTCGTTCATTCTTTGCGTGTGCGTCTGAAGATGTCGTGTGCAAAGTTTTGGTGTCGATTGGTCAAGAAATGTGGGAGGAGTAGGAAAAAACAGTTTTGCGGTTTTCGCGATTTTGCGAAAAAAAATTATAGGACGCAAATGGCGTGCCTATGGCCAAAAGATGCAGCAGACTCCAGTGCATATGTTGGTACAAGTTTTTGACTGTGGGAGGTTCCGGTTGTGGAGTTATAGCCCCAAACGCGTCTTTCCTTGGTATAGCGCCACCTAGTGGCCGGCGTGTCTGGATTTTTGTGGTCTGCGTAATGTTCACGGACCTGGATCTAGTCATGCAATTGGCGTGTCGGCACCATTTACGGTTTGGGCTGTGGGCCCACTTCTAGAGGGAAATAATAATAACTAGAACTGCAAGCAGTTATGCAGGGGTCCAAGAAGTGTGCATTTCGCCGGCACAACGCGACAACAAATGTGCATTTCGCCGGCACAACGCGAAGCAAGTATTCAAAACGCTATCGTGAACAACATGTGGATATAAAGGTTTTGACTGTGGGAGCTTCGGTGTGGGAGTTATAGCCCAAAACGCGTTTTCAGAACATTCCATTGGCGATTAGGAGATGTATTATTTCGTCGTTTTTTTGCGCCCTCTTGTGGCGAAATTTTCCAAAGACAATTTTCCTTTTCCAAATAACTCCGCCACATTAATAATTCTTGACCATAATTTTTATATAGACTCGGGTTTGCCCCGTGATGGTTCCCTCATAGTTTGAAGAACATTCCTTTGGCCAATTAGAAGATATACAATTTCCTCGTTTATGGCGCCCCCTAATGGCGAAATTTTCCGAAATTTTTATCGTACGACATTAAGGTTAGCACCAACATGTGTGTAAAATTTGGACTCGTTCCGATGTCTCGTTCCGATGTCTAATTTTGGATTTCTTTGGATTTTTGATTTTCCACGTCTAATTTAGCTCATAAACCAATATTCAAACGCTACCGTTTCGTCGTCGAGGGTCGGATCAAAAAAGTGTCTATCATTTCTTTGCGTGTGCGTCTGAAGATGCCGTGTGCAAAGTTTGGTGTTGATTGGTCAAGAAATATGGGAGGAGTAGCGAAAAAACAGTTTTGCGGTTTTCGCGATTTTGCGAAAAAAAATTCTAGACGCAAATGGGCGTGGCCTATGCCAAAAGATGCAGCAGACTCCAGTGAATATGTGCGTACAAGTTTTTGACTGTGGGAGGTTCGGTGTGGGAGTTATAGCCCCAAACGCGTTTTCCCTTGGTATAGCGCCACCTAGTGGCCGGCGTGTCTGGATTTTTGTGGTCTGCGTAATGTTCACGGACCTGGATCTAGTCATGCAATTGGCGTGTCGGCACCATTTACGGTTTGGGCTGTGGGCCCACTTCTAGAGGGAAATAATAATAACTAGAACTGCAAGCAGTTATGCAGGGGTCCAAGAAGTGTGCATTTCGCCGGCACAACGCGACAAGAAATGTGCGTTTCGCCGGCATAACGCGAAGCATGTGTTCAAAATGCTACCCTGAACCTGTGGATATAAAGGTTTTGACTGTGGGAGCTTCGGTGTGGGAGTTATAGCCTAAAACGCGTTTCAGAACATTGGCCAAATAGGAGATGGACAATGTCGTCGTTTTTTGGCGCCGCCCTGTGGCGAAATTTTCCAAGGACAATTTTCCTTTGCCAAATAACTCCCGCCCACATTAATAATTCTTGGCCATATTTTATATATAGACTCGGGTTTGCCCTTGATGGTTTCCCTTGAGTTTGAAGAACATTCCTTTGGCCAATTAGAAGATATACAATTTCCTCGTTTATTGCGCCCCCTAATGGCGAAATTTTCCGAAATTTTTATCGAACGACATTAAGGTTAGCACCAACATGTTTGTAAAATTTGGACTCGATCCGATGTCTAATTTTGGATTTTTTTGGTTTTTTGCTATTCCACGTCTAATTTAGCTAAAAACCAATATTCAAAACGCTACCGTTTCGTCGTCGAAGGTCGGATCAAAAAAGTGTTTCATGCATTCTTTGTGTGTGTGTCTGAAGATGTCGTGTGCAAAGTTTGGTGTCGATTGGTCAAGAAATGTGGGAGGAGTAGGGAAAAAACAGTTTTGCGGTTTTCGCGATTTTGCGAAAAAAAATTATGGACGCAAATGGGCGTGGCCTATGCCAAAAGATGCAGCAGACTCCAGTGAATATGTGCGTACAAGTTTTTGACTGTGGGAGGTTCGGTGTGGGAGTTATAGCCCCAAACGCGTTTTCCCTTGGTATAGCGCCACCTAGTGGCCGGCGTGTCTGGATTTTGTCGTCTGCGTAGTCCGAAGAGATCTGGATCTAGTCATGGAATTGGCGTGTCGTCACCATTTACGGTTTGGGCTGTGGGCACACTTTTAGGGAGGTAAGAATAATAATAACTAGAACTGCAAGCAGTTATGCAGGGGTCCAAGAAGTGTGCATTTCGCCGGCACAACGCGACAAGAAATGTGCGTTTCACCGGCACAACGCAAAGCATGTTCAAAACGCTACCCTGAACCTGTGGATACAAAGGATTTGACTGTGGTAGGAGTAGCGAGAAGTCAGTGTGGCGTTTTCGAGGCGAAATTTTGTAGACGATATACAATTTCCTCGTTTATTGCGCCCCCTAATGGCGAAATTTTCCGAAATTTTTATCGTACGACATTAAGGTTAGCACCAACATGTGCACAATTTGGACTCGTTCCGATGTCTAATTTTGGATTTCTTTGGATTTTTGATTTTCCACGTCTAATTTAGCTGATAAACCAATATTCAAAATGCTACCGTTTCGTCGCCAAAGGTCGCATCAAAAAAGTGTTTCATGCATTCTTTGCGTGTGCGTCTGAAGATGTCGTGTGCAAAGTTTGGTGTCGATTGGTCAAGAAATGTGGGAGGAGTAGGGAAAAAACAGTTTTGCGGTTTTCGCGATTTTGCGAAAAATATTCCTAGACGCAAATGGGCGTGGCCTATGCCAAAAGATGCGGCAGGCTCCAGTGAATCTGTGTGTCTAACTCTTCTGACTGTGGGAGGTTCGGTGTGGGAGTTATAGCCCCAAACAAGTTTTCTTTGGTATAGCGCCACCTAGTGGCCGGCATGTCTGGATTTTGTCGTCTGCCGTCACCTCACGGACCTGGATCTAGTCATGTAATTGGCTTGTGTGCACCATTTACGGTTTGGGCTGTAGTACCACTTCTAACGAAGGAAGTATAACTAGAACTGCAAGCAGTTATGCAGGGGTCCAAGAAGTGTGCATTTCGCCGGCACAACGCGACAAGAAATGTGCATTTTGCCGGCACAACGCGAAGCAAGTATTCAAAACGCTACCGTGAACAACATGTGGATATAAAGGTTTTGACTGTGGGAGCTTCGGTGTGGGAGTTATAGCCTAAAACGCGTTTTCAGAACATTCCCTTGGCCAACTAGGAGATAGACAATGTGGTGGTTTTTTGGCGCCGCCCTGTGGCGAAGTTTTCCAAAGACAATTTTCCTTTGCCAAATAACTCCCGCCCACATTAATAATTCTTGGCCATATTTTCTATATAGACTCGGGTTTGCCCTTGACGGTTTCCCTTGAGTTTGAAGAACATTCCTTTGGCCAATTAGAAGATATACAATTTCCTCGTTTATTGCGCCCCTGAGAGCGTAATTTTCCGAATTTTTTATCGAACGCCGATAAGGTTAGCACCAACATGTGTGTAAAGTTTGGACTCGATCCGATGTCTAATTTTGGATTTCTTTGGAATTTTGATTTTCCATGTCTAATTTAGCTCATAAACCAATATTCAAAACGCTACCGTTTCGTCGTCGAAGGTCGGATCAAAAAACTGTCTCACGATTCCTCTGCGTGTGCGTCTGAAGATGTCGTGTGCAAAGCTTGGTGTCGATTGGTCAAGAAATGTGGGAGGAGTAGGGAAAAAACAGTTTTGCGGTTTTCGCGATTTTGCGAAAAAAAATTATAGACGCAAATGGGCGTGGCCTATGCCAAAAGATGCAGCAGACTCCAGTGCATCTGTGTGTACAAGTTTTTGGACTCTGGGAGGTTCGGTGTGGGAGTTATAGCCGCAAACGCGTATTCCTTGGTATAGCGCCACCTAGTGGCCGGCATGTCTGGATTTGGTCGTCTGCCTAGAACTCACGTACCTGGATCTAGTCATGCAATTGGCGTGTGTGCACCATTTACGGTCTGGGCTGTGGTACCACTTCTAGTTGGGAATAATAATAATAATAAGAACTAGAACTGCAAGCAGTTATGCAGGGGTCCAAGAAGTGTGCATTTCGCCGGCACAACGCGACAAGAAATGTGCGTGTCGCCGGCACAACGCGAAGCATGTGTTCAAAACGCTACCCTGAACCTGTGGATACAAAGGATTTGACTTTGGTAGGAGTAGCGAGAAGTCAGTGTAGCGTTTTCACGGCGAGATTTTGTAGAAGATATACAATTTCCTCGTTTATTGCGCCCCCTAATGGCGAAATTTTCCGAATTTTTTATCGAAGGACGTTAATGTTAACACCAACATGTGTGTAAAATTTGGACTCGATCCGATGTCTAATTTTGGATTTCTTTGGATTTTTGATATTCCACGTCTAATTTAGCTCATAAACCAATATTCAAAACGCTACCGTTTCGTCGTCGAAGGTCGGATCAAAAAAGTAATGCAGGAATTCTTTTCGTGTAGGTCTGAAGATGCCGTGTGCAAAGTTTGGTGTTGATCGGGCGAGAAATGTGGGAGGAGTAGCGAAAAAACAGTTTTGCGGTTTTCGCGATTTAGCGAAAAATATTCCCAGACGCAAATGGGCGTGGCCTAGGCCAAAAGATGCAGCAGACTCCAGTGCATCTGTGTGTACAAGTTCTTTGACTCTGGGAGGTTCGGTGTGGGAGTTATAGCCCCAAACGCGTATTCCTTGTTATAGCGCCACCTAGTGACCGGCGTGTCTGGATTTTGTCGTCTGCATAGTCCGAAGAGACCTGGATCTAGTCATGCAATTGGCGTGTCGGCACCATTTACGGTTTGGGCTGTGGGCACAGTTTCAGGGGGGTAAGTATAATAATAGGAATAATAATCCTTACAAAAACAATAGGGATCCAACCTGTTGGCTTGGACCCCTAAAAATCCTTACAAAAACAATAGGGATCCAACCTGTTGGCTTGGACCCCTAATAATAATAAAAATCCTTACAAAAACAATAGGGATCCAACCTGTTGGCTTGGACCCCTAATAATCCTTACAAAAACAATAGGGATCCAACCTGTTGGCTTGGACCCCTAATAATAATAATCCTTACAAAAACAATAGGGATCCAACCTGTTGGCTTGGACCCCTAATAAAAAAAATCCTTACAAAAACAATAGGGATCCAACCTGTTGGCTTGGACCCCTAACTAGAACTGCAAGCAGTTATGCAGGGGTCCAAGAAGTGTGCATTTCGCCGGCACAACGCGACAAGAAATGTGCGTTTCGCCGGCACAACGCGAAGCATGTGTTCAAAACGCTACCGTGAACAACATGTGGATATAAAGGTTTTGACTGTGGGAGCTTCGGTGTGGGAGTTATAGCCTAAAACGCGTTTTCAGAACATTGGCCAAATAGGAGATAGACAATGTCGTCGTTTTTTGGCGCCGCCCTGTGGCGAAATTTTCCAAGGACAATTTTCCTTTGCCAAATAACTCCCGCCCACATTAATAATTCTTGGCCATATTTTCTATATAGACTCGGGTTTGCCCCTTGATGGTTTCCCTTGAGTTTGAAGAACATTCCTTTGGCCAATTAGAAGATATACAATTTCCTCGTTTATTGCGCCCCCTAATGGCGAAATTTTCCGAAATTTTTATCGAACGACATTAAGGTTAGCACCAACATGTGTGTAAAATTTGGACTCGATCCGATGTCTCATTTTGGATTTCTTTGGATTTTTGCTATTCCACGTCTAATTTAGCTAATAAACCAATATTCAAAACGCTACCGTTTCGTCGTCGAAGGTCGGATCAAAAAAGATGGATCTTTCGTGCATTCTTTGCGTGTGTGTCTGAAGATGTCGTGTGCAAAGTTTGGTGTTGATTGGTCAAGAAATGTGGGAGGAGTAGGGAAAAAACAGTTTTGCGGTTTTCGCGATTTTGCGAAAAAAAATTCCAGACGCAAATGGGCGTGGCCTATGCCAAAAGATGCAGCAGACTCCAGTGAATATGTGCGTACAAGTTTTTGACTGTGGGAGGTTTGGTGTGGGAGTTATAGCCCCAAACGCGTCTTTCCTTGGTATAGCGCCACCTAGTGGCCGGCGTGTCTGGATTTTGTCGTCGGCATAGTCTTCACGTACCTAGATCTAGTCATGTAATTGGCGTGTGTGCACCATTTACGGTTTGGGCTGTAGTAGCACTTTCTTGGTAGGAAGTATAATAATAATAATAATAATAATAAAAATCCTTACAAAAACAATAGGGATCCAACCTGTTGGCTTGGACCCCTAAAAAAATCCTTACAAAAACAATAGGGATCCAACCTGTTGGCTTGGAAAAAAATCCTTACAAAAACAATAGGGATCCAACCTGTTGGCTTGGACCCCTAACTAGAACTGCAAGCAGTTATGCAGGGGTCCAAGAAGTGTGCATTTCGCCGGCACAACGCGACAAGAAATGGGCGTTTCGCCGGCACAACACGAAGCATGTGTTGAAAACGCTACCATGAACCTGTGGATACAAAGGATTTGACTGTGGTAGGAGTAGCGAGAAGTCAGTGTAGCGTTTTCGCGGCGAAATTTTGTAGAAGATATACAATTTCCTCGTTTATTCCGCCCCCTTATGGCGAAATTTTCCGAAATCTTTTTCGAACGCCACTAAGGGTAGCACCGACATGTGTGTAAAATTTGGACTTCATCCGATGTCTAATTTTGGTATTTTTCTGGATTTTTGATTTTCAACGTAAAACGTAGCTAATAAACAAATATTCAAAATGCTACCGTAACGACGTTAAGGTTAACACCAACATGTGTGTAAAATTTGGACTCGATCCGATGTCTAATTTTGGATTTCTTTGGATTTTTTGATATTCCACGTCTAATTTAGCTAATAAACCAATATTCAAAACGCTACCGTTTCGTCGTCAAAGGTCGCATCAAAAAAGTGTTCAATGCGGATTTTTGCGGATTTCGCGATTTAGCGAAAAATATTCATTGACGCAAATGGGCGTGGCCTAGGTCAAAAGATGCAGCAGACTCCAGTGAATATGTGCGTACAAGTTTTTGACTGTGGGAGGTTCGGTGTGGGAGTTATAGCCCCAAACGCGTATTCCTTGGTATAGCGCCACCTAGGGACCGGCGTGTCTGGATTTTGTTATCTGAGTAGCGGTGCCGATTCTGGATCTAGTCATGCAATTGGCGCGTGTGCACCATTTACGGTTTGGGCTGTGGTTCCACTTTCACGGGGAGGTAGTATAAAAATCCTTACAAAAACAATAGGGATCCAACCTGTTGGCTTGGACCCCTAATAATAAGAAGAAAAATCCTTACAAAAACAATAGGGATCCAACCTGTTGGCTTGGACCCCTAATAATAATCCTTACAAAAACAATAGGGATCCAACCTGTTGGCTTGGACCCCTAATAAAAATCCTTACAAAAACAATAGGGATCCAACCTGTTGGCTTGGACCCCTAATAAGAAGAATCCTTACAAAAACAATAGGGATCCAACCTGTTGGCTTGGACCCCTAATAAAAACACACAGACTGAACATGCAACTGAATCTGTGAAGGTCTGAAACCATGCTCCATTATGCTACATATTACGAGGTGGGCCTGTTGTTTGAATCACAAAATGTAAATCTAATTAAAGTGGTCAGAAAGGTAGGCCTAAGTAACAGTCCCATTGATTCACAAAATACTATGAAAAGCGAGATAGAGTTTGATTTCAGACTCAGGCCTGACTTCCTAGCACTGTAACCTGCAGGGTGTGAGGCTCATCGTTTTTCTTCTGGGAACAGTAGCAGTTCGCCCGAACTGCTACTTCCAAATTAACTAAATCTGACACTGCAGTAAGAGAGGGAAAGATTAACACACCATACAGCAAAAAGTATGGGCATTGGTAGCCTATGACAGCCACCCAGCCACTATGTTCTGACAGTAGCCTGGAGCTAATCTGACATACTATCGACACTTACATGTACGGTAGGCACTGGCAGTGCCTACCTACCTATACCTAACATCTTGGGGTTCGTCAGGCAAAGTTTCAGAGACACTCAAACTAAATATGTATTCCTACCAGTGTAAATAATATTTAGCGATTAATTAAAAAGGATACGTTTTAACTGACATGTATTACACTTAGTGCTATCTGTCACAGTCAAGCTACACAGTGTCAACAGATTTGAAACACTTACTTCTATAATTAAAAATGTACTTCTCCCAGAAGAACTTATATCCTTTGCGTAGTTTAGATGTTTCGACACGTGAGTGCTGATTTACGATCCTTAGGACGTCGTCGTAGGACAATTTAGGTAGGTTGGAGAGAGACTTGGTCCACAGGTATCGATCTGCCTCCGCCATGGTAAAGAGCTTAGCTAAGCTAAGCGGAAGAGCAGTTACCCTACTCCGCGAGCTTCTTCCGGTCTTCAATTGTTCCGTGACATAGGCCTATACATAGACATCATATAGGTAGACGCCACCTTCGGCCTTGGACGGCATAAATCGTCGGCGCCATCTTGTTACGGGAGTTATTTCGTCTTCGGAGTGAAGATGCCTACTACATGCGCCGCTTGGGGGTGCACCACCGTCAGGACGATTCAAACAAGATCGCAAGGAATTACCTTTCACAAGTAAGACTAAACAATTGTTTCTATTTGTAATTGTAAAATTCAGTCATGTCACGTAGATCATGTGTTATGTTGAGAGCTAAGAGCTGTTGAGACAGCTAAGTTGCCACCAGAATCAGACTATAGCTAGTCTAACGTGAAATGGACATGGTGAGCAAAGCCTTATTCTATCGTTCGTCAACAGGAGATAATATTGTCAATAAATATAGGATATACAGTATATATATATATAATCTACCACTTGCTTGTGAGTAATTACAATGTATGTATAATGCAATTATATAGCATTTATGGTCGCGACGGAAAGCTGCGTTTCGGCTGAGCGACTGGCCTTAATTTCTCTCTGTGATGTATTTAAAAAAGAGACTAGATTAAAACAAAAAAAGGCTCAAAACATGCCACTGTATATGTAATGGTTCTACAATATATGAAGGTGTCACGTAATGAATGAAACTACGGAAAATATGTCACGATACTCTACATGCACCTGTGAGATGCACCTGCAGTCAGTCGCCGGCCGAAATTGACGTTTTAAACGTTATTTCTATTTAAATGTTGTTTTTTTAAAGATACATCTGTATTATGAATCTGACTGACTGGCTAGCTAACCTTTCTCGCAATTTTAAGGTTTCCCAAAGAGAAGCAGTTGAGGAGACAGTGGGAAGTGGCTGTGAAAAGGGAAGACTTTTCTGCCAATGAGAGGTCAATGCTCTGTAGCCAGCACTTTCAGCCGGAGGATTTTGACCGGACAGGCCAAAATGTCAGGCTCAGGGATGGAACTAAACCATCTGTGTTCAGTTTCCCAACACATCTCAAAAGAGTAAGTGCATCACTAAGCTTGCTGAAAATGGTTTTATTTTGTGTGTGTGTGTGTGTGTTCATTTGGAATGATTGAGAATGAGATACACCTGTTCAAGTATTTTGTTCTTCTGTTTTAGAAAGCGGCAGCCAGGACTACACAAGCCTCAAGGAAGGCTGAAGCGAGCCTTGTAATTGACTGTTCTTTACAACCATTACAAGTCACTGAACCTTCACTGGCCTAGTGGAAAACGCACTGGTCTACATTGCAGGGTTTGTGGTGCGGCAGGTTTTGAGAAAGCTGTCCTGTGGTGCGTGCCGTGCTAGCCTGGTGACAGATGCTGCACGAGCATCTTTCGACGAGAGCTACCACCTGCTGACTCTGAAGAACAAAGGAGGGCTGATGATTCCTTCAGAGGGGACAGTGAAGGTGGTCAGGTCAGCAGAGCGGTTAATTCGCCAGCCTGCATCAGGGCAAGCTGTCAGTGTGTCTGTGGTCAAGCAGTTTGTCCGGGCTGACATCTGGACAGATGATGTGTTTCTCCTCAAGGAGCACATTCAGGACACACAATTTGGCATTGAAAACCACCACTTTGCACTGTTGTCCACAGTTATTACAGACTGGCAACAATTACAGACTGGCAACAGTCGAAAAAAGCTCAGCAAGACAATACTTTTTAAAGGGTTCTAGCCTAGATTCAATTATTATATTATATCATATATTGTGTGAAATTATATATTGTGTCAATTGTACTGCATAGATGTGAAAATGTTATGAGCATGATTGTATATTATGTCAAATTGTACAAATGTACAAATATATATATATATATATATATATATTATATAATATGAATATATACCTATACTTAAAATATATCATATTATATTATATTGTTTCACATATTATATATCATATATGTTATTCCATTGCACATTATACTGAGTCATTATATTATATTGTATTATATATATGCTATGTTATTTATATTACAGTTCAACTATTGAGATGTGTATGTATATATTGAGATGTGTATATTTTTACTGCTATAGAAATATATAGCTTTTTTTGGTAATGTTGATTTGTGAAATAAATGTGCATTGCCAATTGCACTGTTCAAGGTTTCTTAATGCACATACTTGAAAAGGAACTATTAAACTATGAAAAACACACTGACTGCCAGTTTCTCACTATTTGATGTATGCTCTTTCTCTTAATGATGGTCAATACGTAGTAACTAAAGAAGCACTATTTCGATAGTTTATAGATCTTCTCAGTATTTTCAAAGTGCACGGGCTGTGCAAGAAAAGTGAGCGTTTATCATAGACCCATGCACATGTATGACTGGCGATTTAACTAGCGAGATTCAAAGTAACGTAGAGGCAAATCTTTTTCACAGACTTCACGTAGAGCATAAACCCTTGAATACTCCATGAAATTGGTTGCGAAATGTAATAGGTTATCGTGATTTTTATCCAGATAAACCGCAGCTCCTGGCAACTACGGGCTGAAGCAGTGGAGGCGGCGTCTACCTATATGATGTCTATGGGCCTATAACCATAGACATCTTATAGATAGACGGAGCATTGGCTGCTGGGACGCAGAAATACGGCCGCCATCTTGGAGTGGTCAACCGGGAGCAGCAACAGCAGCAGAAACAGGATGCCGGGCTGTTGTTCAGCGTATTCCTGCTCAATTCGGCGGACAATCCATAATAGGAATCGGGGGATTACTTTTCACAAGCAAGATTTAACATTACCGTACTATTGGTATAATTAGTATTGAATAATAAAACACGCCAAACCATGTGGCCTTTATCATAGCTACACGTATGACAAAAAACCGCATGAAAATCAGTGGTATTCAGTGAGGTATGATTAATTAAATGCGCTGACAGTTCATTGCTCCAGCCAAACGGATTACACTGAGTGGAGCGGATGACCACTCCAAGATGGCGGCCCCGCGTCTAGTCAGCGCCAGGCGCCAGTAGGCGGTAGCATTCGATGCTCCGTCCATCATATAAGATGTCTATGCCTATAACTACTTTAGCTACAGATAGCAGACAGGGGCGGAGCCATTACGTCACCCGGCCACGCCCACTGCATAGGCCACGCCCACTTGACGTCCTCTAGCCGGGGGATTCGAAGTGGAGAGCGCCAGAGACTTTTCACCCACACCCGCAGAGAGTCATGGGCCTTTGCCCGTGGCTCGAAGTAGCTAAAGTTATATCTCTCACACGTGTTCAACACGCTTCCTCTCCTTTTGCTCCATAGTCATAGTTACCATACCGAAACATGCATACTTTACCAAATAAAGTAACTGTTAAGTGCTATCCCGGATTTGAACCCTTTCCTTGAAGAACTCTCTGCAATTTGGTGATCCTGACGTTCTTGGAAAAGTTCCAGGACCGATACTCAAAGCACGCGGCCATCGGGACGCAATACAGGCTATTTGCAGGCGCCACTGAAAGGTAAACAGAACCTGTTGTCAATGACTAAACTCTGTAATAGTTAGAATAGTAACATTTAGGTAAATAGCTTGTACTGCCTCCGTCTGGTTGCGGAGATCCGTGGTCTCGGCCCTTAGATTGAAATTCATAACAGCTCGGATACGCTAACAGATTAAATTAAATAATTATATTCAAGGAGCAAAGGGCTAGGAGTGTGTTTTTATGGGTTTGTAGATAGACTATCCACTCCCGTCTAGATCTAATGTTTGTACCGCGTGGGAGAAGTATTACCTGCGGTTTAATTGTTGAATGGTGTATGTCCATGTTTTTATGGGTTTGTAGATAGGCTGTATCCACTCCCGTCTAGAACTAATGTTTGTACCGCGTGGGAGACATATCACCTGCGGTTTAATTGTTAAATGGTGAAGTACCGATGTTAAGCCGGTCCACCATCAGGTAAATGGTGAAGTACCGAAGTTCAGCCGGTACCACCATAAGGTATTATTTATCACCGACCACAAACGTTCCAAACCCTTACGGTGGCATAAGGACAGGTCAGGTATTAACGTTAATCTAGCTTAGTTGCATATTAAAACCGGAGGCTAGGCCTTTGTTTGACCTGGAGTTCGAATGAGATTGGTTCCTTCCGGTTCATGTGAAAAATCCAATGTGCAATTACTGTGTAATTACCACTGGTAATAAGAAGGTAAATACAGAGGAATTACAGCTGAAGTACTAAGTAAAACCTCCACTATTACCCATCAACTCAACTAAGTAGCGTGTAGTTGTAACTGTTTTAGGTTGGTAATAACTCTGATATTGTGTACTTCCTAGGAAATTAGACAACCAATTCTTAGAAACACTTATCCAAGGTTTATGTTCTTAACAGCCCAAGTTTAATGATGTTCAATCTAGAAATTAGCATAGTACTTTCCAATAAAATACTTTTTCTTAGTTATTATCGTAGCTACACCCATTTAGAAAGGGTTTATTCGATTCACCACTATGGAATTACTTACCTGGTTACAACCTCTGCAGGAACAGTTTTCCTCTAGTGTTATGGTACATCTTCTTAAATACTGGGTACAATGCCGTTTGTTTCCATGGTATTACCAGGTTCTTACCATATATTTATAATAGATACATTCCATTATCCATGCAGTCAACACAAACTTGTACCATGTACGTTCTGCGACGTTACCAAGTAAAACACGACAATTTACCCAGTAATTAAGCTGAAACTGTACTGTAAAAGGAAGCCTCGTTTGTTTCCATGGTATTACCAGGTTCTTACCATATCATTTGTAATACATTATTCCCTTTTCCATGCAGTCAACACAAACTTGTACAAGGTACGTTCTGCGACGTTACCAAGTAAAACACGAAAATTTACCCAGTAATTAAGCTGAAACTGTACTGTAAAAGGAAGCCTCGTTTGTTTCCATGGTATTACCAGGTTCTTACCATATAATTTGTAATACATTATTCCCTTTTCCATGCAGTCAACACAAACTTGTACCATGTACGTTCTGCAACGTTACCAAGTAAAACACGACAATTTACCCAGTAATTAAGCTGAAACTGTACTGTAAAAGGAAGCCTCGTTTGTTTCCATGGTATTACCAGGTTCTTACCATATTTGTAATACATTATTCCCTTTTCCATGCAGTCAACACAAACTTGTACCATGTACGTTCTGCGCAACAAGTCCGCAAAATTTTACGACCGTATAGGTCGTTTGTACTGCCACGGATTACAACCCACTGGAGCGTATCAAAAATGAGCGCCTCTAAAGGTCGCGGGAGGTATGTAGGCCACATATATGTTTTTGCTCTGTGCATTTAGGGTTTTAGCCATTTTATTCAGGTGTAAATGATTTAAGATCAAAACTCAAATCAACTGTTGGAAAAAATAACACATTTTTTGCTAAATCTATTCATTTGATGAGTAGGCTATAAGGATATAAGGATACAACCCGGTATAAGGACAACGCCCATACACTTTATTATACTTACATTACATACCCGGTATCACGCGAAGGCGTAAAATAGATACGTCTGTCCACATCGCAAGGCATGTTCAGGGTGACGCTTTGCCTGACCAAAGCGTCACCCTGAACACGCGTCCTTCTCCATTCGAAATGAATGGGGGAATAGCACCAACAGGGCGATACGTTCTCCTAGCATTTGGTGAAATTGTTACGTAGCCATATTAATCGTTATTATCTGAATGTGAAATGCAATATTTTAGGACAGATACACCATTAAACGTGTTTCTAATGACATTTGTAGCGAGAAATGTACATTTTCCTTGCATAATCTTCAGTCAGTGAATGTGTATGATCTTTATTAATCTTTATTATCTGAATGGGAAATGCAATATTTTAGGATCGATTCACCGTTAAACGAGTTTCTAATAACATTTCCAGCGAGAAATATGCTTTTTACTTGCATAATCTTCAATCAGTGATTGTGTCTGATCTTTAGTTTTATAGTTATTAGGAAGATTTAATCGGCTCGCTCGCATGTTTCAACGACGTCAGGTTGCTAGGGACGCTGCTTTCGCTAAACTAGCAACTCACGCGTTTCCTGCGTTTGTGTTACTTTATGTAACTTTTAATGATATTGTAATAACCACAGGCGAGGTATTGAGCGAAGTAAGCTTGATAGCAGGTTTATTGGATTCCACAATCGGACAGGCAGGCACAGCTCCACCGGAAAACTACAACAACCAAAACTCCCGCCCGGAAGGAAACCCCCGGAACCACCTCTCAGAAGGCCCGCCCCTTCCTCCCAAACCCCGTGACGCTACAATATCATCTTGTTAGAAACACGTTTATCTGAGAGCCAACCGAGTCGCCAAAAGCATACGTTGACAGTGTACGTTTTCGTGAACACTGGATTACGTCGCATTTCAACATAAAATAGCGTGCTAAGCACACATACACACACACACACACACACACGCACACATGCACGCACGCACGCTAACACACACACACACACACACACACACACACACACACACACACACACACACACACACACAATGCATTTCGCTGCTAAAACAACAACTTGGGCTGCTTCTAGGACATTTTGGGTGGATTCTGAACGGTATGTGGGCAGGACGTTTTTTGGAGGCAGGACCTGGCAACCCTGCGCTGTTGCCCGAGGTGCAGAAATGCTCCGGAACAGATCTGGATCCACCATGGCCAAAATAATTGTCATGAATAGCATGAATAGATTCATGCATTATCATTCAACTTGAACATGTGTTTTTACAGTATAGAATGGTGGAGGGATGACGTATGTTGGCCAACCCGGAAGTGAGCGTCGACCTGGGTTTCCCTTGACAAAAAGCCAACGGGTTTTTCCATTGGATTTTGGATTATTGCAGAAAAATTAGCATCTTTGAAGCACCTCCACAAAAACTGAAAATAAATAAATAAATAAAAATAACTGTGCTCCAAAGAACGAAACGTAAACCAATGCATTCTGAATGGGAGTGTTTCTCCGATTTTTCCATGCTACACAGAACGAAATGTAAACCCATGTAAAGACTTCATGGTCATAATAATTTAAATATCATTATTCTCCACAGTGTGTAGGGTGGTATTCTATTTTTTTCAACGGGGTTGCATCCAGTCACTTGACCGTCATGGTTGCTATGGTGGTTGCTATCGACCAGCCCCTCTAATCCTTACATGGCTCTAAAAACCACGCACAAAGGAGCTGCCGTCCATTGTGTTGTTTTTGTCGTAAACTAGGGTCCGATGGTTAAAAAGTAGACGGATATTCCAAGGTATCCTTAAAAGGCAGCTTGGATGTTTTTATTTTCTGCAGTTTAGACTTCTTCTATAACCTATTTTTGAAAGCAAAACACCAAGCTCAATGATTTAAGAGGCAGGGTTATTTGAAATAATTTATTAAAATATATTTGTGAGAGGTCATTCCTTCTCCTGAGTTTGCTTACTATTTATGTCTAGTGTACAACCCTACTGTCCACAAGCATCCCCCCCCTCCCCATATGGATTTGGAGAATTGTTGCCACGTTCCAGTGGTGGAGTTATCATATATATGAAAGAGGGCATTCAATTATACTACAATGATCAATTAGGAGGCCGAAGCCCTAAAGGAAGTGATGCAATAGGTGACTGCAGGTCGACAACATTTAAGTAAGCTGTACTTTGAGGTCTCTTATATATCAAAGGGGGTCTCAAAGGACGCATACGCTTCAACCTGTGGCTCCAGCCCTACAGGAAATGACTCAGCAAGTGCTCCATCTCGTTGTACCTGCACCCAGCGGCTAATTTGCAAGATTTTGGCCTTAAGTTCTTCCCAGACCTACACCGTAGCCATCCAACCTGCATATCTGAGAATCAGGCCTCTCTTTAATAATGACAAAAAGTTATGAGAGAAATACACATTAACTTTTGTCTCATAAGCGGCGTGGTGCCGGCTCCTTTTGACCTTTTGACCCCAGACTTCTGGGGGAATAGCTGAATCAATTCATTAGTCAATCAGAAGCATGTCTTCCCGGTGGCGTAAGAGGGCGGACAAAGTGTCCTTCAACATCTACGCTTCCAGGCGATTGCAACGGTGCCACACATGAGCATATTCGAACATGTTTAATGGTAGTAATTAGCTGTGGAAATTGGAGGCCTTAATCAATAATGAGTATGATTTGCTTCCCGATAGAAATTTGTGACAAATGACATGTTATTTAGCATCTACACGTTGAGCTGAGTCCAATGACACCAAGCATGACACTCTAGCAAATGGTAACATGTATTTTACATGGTACACCTAGGTCTAGGACATGATCTCGGTGTAGCAAGAGGGCGAGCTTGATCTCATTGGACTCAGCTTAACGTGTAGATGCTAAATAACATGTCATTTGTCACAAATTTCTATCGGGAAGCAAATCAATAGCTGCTCATTATTGATTAAGGCCTCCAATTTCGACAGCTAATTAATACCCTGAAACATATTCAAATATGATCATGTGTGGCACTGTTGCAATCGCCTCGAAACGTAGATGTCAAAGGACATCTACGTTTATTTTCATACTTTATTTTCATATTTTCATACTTCTAATGGATTGATTCATGTTTTAAGGTTCTCGGAGTGAGACTTTAAGCGGCTGCAGCAGAAGTGTTGAGACGAAAGATGATATCAAGACATTTATAGAATATTCCCATTCACATTATGATTCTTCGTCATAACATCCGACCAAACATCCTTTACAGTCACCGAGCGAGGATTATGAAAGTCCAGGCCCCCCCTTCCTGCACTCGGGGTCCGACTGGGCCAAGTTTCGGTGCGGGGGTCCCAGTTAGGCCTTAGAATAAGGTATTCAAATTTCAGGGCGGTAGGACGTTCCTATCTCAAAAACTGTTTTTCCACCACATTCTGAACCATTAGGTCTTGCAGGTAACACTTCTGAGGGGCTTTGTCCAAATGACAGTCCATTTGGGAAAACTTTTTTTCTCTAAGGGCTAGAACTCCAAATCTCGGATATGTCGTTCTCGGGGCCCCGGGAAATGTGTGTAAACATTTTTGTTCCCTAGCTATCTCGAAAAGGCCGGAAAAGGGGCGTGACCTCCAACAGTACAGTAAATGTACATAAGACAGAGGTTAGTTTCTAGTCCCCATTTTTTGTGGGATGGAGGTGTACATTTGTGGCTTAAGGTGCGTAGACACAGCTGGCCTGTGGCCACGTTTTTGAAGTCTGGGATCAAAAGGAGCCGGCACCACTTCGCTTATGAGATAACAAAAAGTTAATGTGAATTTCTCTCGTAACTTTTTGTCATTATTAAAGAGAAGCCTGATTCTCAGATATGCGTGTTGGATGGCTAGGGTGTAGGTCTGGGAAGAACTTCAGGCCAAAATCTTGCAAGCGAGCCGCTGGATGCATATGCAACGAGATGGAGCACTTGCTGAGTTATTTCCTGTAGGGTTGGAGCCACAGGTTGAAGCGTATGCGTCCTTTGAGACCCCCTTTGATATATAAGAGACCTCAAAGTACAGCTTACTTAAAGGGATACTTCACCCATTTAGAACCGGCGTTCTATCATTATAAAATCGCTATTGTAGTATAAATAAATATAAATAAATATCAGTCTAAACCAGTCTCCCCTTGGCCCATTTTTTCTCATCTAATTTTCTCCCAAAATGACATCAAATGACGTCAAATGACGAGTTTGACGTCATTTTGGGAGACACCTCTTGTCCCGCTAGAAGGGCCGAGGACTATAACACACTTTTGGTGGCAAATTTTTCCACCAATAAGGAATGAGAGGGGGTGGGAGCTCGCGTACGGGAGACCGACAGGTGGGCGGGGCAGCGAGCGCAATGCACTGTGGTAGTTGGAGGTTTTCTTACTTTGAGCCAGAGAGACCATGAAAACACTCTTTCTGCCTTTTTTCAGGCTAGGATGAACCGATTTCAATTTTTTTTTCACATTTATAATGCATTGAATTATTTAATTCATAAAACCTTCATATTCCCACCGGTGAAGTATCTCTTTAAATGTTGTCGACCTGCAGTCACCTATTGCATCACTTCCTTTAGGGCTTCGGCCTCCTAATTTATCATTGTAGTATAATTGAATGCCCTCTTTCATATATATGATACCTCCACCACTGGGACGTGGCAACAATTCTCCAAATC
>NW_021964040.1:0-48004 GCF_902167405.1 Gadus morhua | reverse complement strand
AACTGAACTTTACACAAAGGGCAGGTTGGCACCGGTGGTGCCAAGGTCAAGTCCTTGCAGACTACTGAGCTCAATGAACCCCCCTCCCATCCCCCCCCCAAACCCCAAACACACACCACACACTTCAAGCCACTGAGTGAACTGAACGAACTGGCTCTGGGTGATCCTGGTAAGCCTAGAAGATATATGTTAGAGCGTGATTTTATAGCCCATCATTGTTGAAATATTACCACCAGGGCTGGGAAGACTGCAAGCCTGCAGGAGAGAACAGGTATGCAGAGTCCCCGATCGCTCCACCTCCTACACCACTCACGTGTGTAGTGTGTGTGGGCCATGTGTACCTGCTCACCCCCACTACACGTGTGTGCGCCGTGTGTACCTGTACACACCCCGGTACACGTGTGTGTAGTGTGTGTGGGCGGTGTGTACCTGCTCACACCCGGTACACGTGTGTGTAGTGTGTGTGGGCTGTGTGTACCTGCTCACACCCGGTACACGTGTGTGTAGTGTGTGTGGGCTGTGTGTACCTGCTCACACCCGGTACACGTGTGTGTAGTGTGTGTGGGCGGTGTGTACCTGCTCACACCCGGTACACGTGTGTGTAGTGTGTGTGGACCGTGTGGACCTGCTCACACCCGGTACACGTGTGTGTAGTGTGTGTGGGCCGTGTGTACCTGCTCACACCCGGTACACGTGTGTGTAGTGTGTGTGGGCGGTGTGTACCTGCTCACACCCGGTACACGTGTGTGTAGTGTGTGTGGGCTGTGTGTACCTGCTCACACCCGGTACACGTGTGTGTAGTGTGTGTGGACCGTGTGGACCTTCTCGACCCCACTACACGTGTGTGTAGTGTGTTTGCAGTGTGTACCTGAGAAGGCAGTGCTGATTGGTAAACCTCCCCAAGCCGGTCGCTGACCATTCCTTCCTTACTGCATCGATCCAACAGTCGGTTACTATCCACCTGTCAGGTAGCAGTTGGGACAGCTATTTATTATTGAATGAATAATACACATCATTCAACACAGCAATACCCTAGGAACCCCGCGAGCAAACGTGGATTCATAGTCAGGTTTGAGATGTTGATTCGTCAGATCCACTGATGATGACGATGATGATGATGATGAGGCAGAGTTCAAATTCCTCGATTAGATGGATGGAAAACATCGGAGCATAAGAAACGGCTAAACGATTCATTTCAAATGCTCCAACATAAATTGTTGGACAATACTGGCTTGCCGTGCAATGTTCACAAAGGGAAACTACTGAAACAAGAATAACGATAATTTGAATTTGAATCAAATGGCTTATCAAATTCATAGCAAAACAGGATTACCGTTATAAAAACCTGGCCTGTAGTGCGAGATTCAAATTGGTCGAATTTCTTGCCACATCAAGGGAATAGTGTTCAGAAACCGCAGCTGGTCTCGATCCCTACTCTATTTGTGCAAGATGTGATCCGTGTGTCTGTGATATGTGCGTGTTTGAGGGCAAACGCACATACCGCCAGTGACTAAAGGGCTGATTATGGTTCCACGTCGACGCAAATCAAGGACCACGCAGACGCTTCGACGCAGTCGTGAACCGGTTTTTGGTTCTTCGCCAGGGTTTTAGTGAGCGGACCAATCACAGCCCTTGCTGCCACGTGAACCCTAACCGTCAGGCCCTTGCGGTGGACGCAAGGAGGGTCCGCAAGGACGTAACGGGTCCGTAAACCCCCTTGCGTTGCGTCGACGTGGACCCATAATCAGCCCTTAACACCAGTATGTAGTCGAGGATGCAGTGCGCAATCGTAGCCGAGAGAGAACGGGGACGGACGTGTTGCAGGCAGGTTGGCTCCGCATAGCGCTGGAACCAGCCCTGAGAGCACTTTCCCCTCCACATGTCCCGACAGTTCAACCTGCTCCCTATTAATTATATTCAGTACTCCCGAGCCACAAGCACCACACAGTGCAGACATAGCATAGGGTCTGCGTCACCCGTAACACAATTCTCTTAACATGGTCCTCCTGGGCCACCATCTCCTCAAACCCTCTACCTCCCCTTCTCCACTCAGCCACCCCCCCCCCCACCCCCACCCCTGCTATATCCAAAGTTTTGTACAAAGTGAATAATTCCCTTTTTATTTTATAATCTGAAATGTTATGTTTTTATAAATATTATTTATTATACAATGTATATATCTGTATGACTGAACTAAGATTATATATTTGAAGAACAAAAAAAATGCATTGTCTTCTGGTCTTGATTCAGTGTGTTGTTTTCTAAAGACAGGTAGGTATATTATCAGAGAAGGGCTGTAGGGAATAGGAATATACTGTACTCGTAATCGGAATACTACATAGAAAGATAGCTTGTGGAAAGAGGAATTACGACGTTATTAGCGTCTTGTCCCATTTGCTAGAACATCAATAGATATTAATGATAAACTCCCACACATTTGAGCATTATAGCCTAGCACTATCAAAATAACCTTGACAAGAATTAAGTTAGTACCGGCTCATATGGGACATCGATGACCCCCTCCATTTTGGAAGCATAAGAGCATTTGCAGTTAGCTATTTTGTCAGTAGTTAATGTTTGTGTCATTGCTTCCTAATTTATAATGATTTGATTAGTCATTATGGGGATAAATTGCTGTGTGTTAAACGGCCACAGCGTTTCTCATGCAAGCACTGCTTTGCTACACTTTTGCTACACGTGCATTGCTAAACAAAGTTCTCATTAGCTAGGTTACGGAGTAATATCAACATCGATTTAGGACTTTACGGAATACCGCCCTCTTGAGCGCTCTCAAAATGGTGGAATATCGATAACAAGAATTCCAATTCTTGATCCAAACTGACGCTCAAGCTGAACTAAAAGACTAATATAGACACTAGTAATGCCCTTGTATAGGCCTAGTTAGCGCCTTATGTGCCTCCCCTGAGCCGTAGGAAAATGTACAAACGATGTCGCTATGGAGTCTCACCGTCAAATCCGTCTCTGGTCTCTTCAACCGCTTCCCATTAAAGTTCTTGCGAGCAGAGCAGTGTTGCCAGATTGGGCGGGAAATCTGGCAACATTGCCCGCTTGAAACCTCGGGCGCGGTGTCTTTGCTCAGACGCTGCGAGACGAACCGTTAAAGCCCTGCCTTGTCTCCCGCCGTCGTTCATGCCTGAATCCTCTGAACCCGTCCGCCGTCTGGATGTCGGTTAAAACCGACGGCTCGACACAAGAAAGGCATTTAAATGTTTGTTTCTCAGCGTATCAACACGCTGTCAGCACAAACTTGGGACAGTGGGTTTTTTCAAATAAACGACATTGGAAAGTGGTTAAGGAGACCAGTATAGTTAAGTCCGCAGTGATCTAGTCTACTGCCTTCAACAATGAAGATCCAATCGAAAAACTGCAAGAACCATGCAAATACATACAATTCATAAAATAAGCAATATATATAGCAATATATAAACTAGCAAGCTAGCATTATGTTGGAATAGGCACACATTGTTGGTTAGCCAAAGCCCTTTGCTGGTTCAAGTTCAAATCTCAGTCATGAATAATCATGATTGTAATACTTATAAGTCTACTCTCAAAGTAATATACAGGCAGTTTTCAAAGCGAACACATGCATTTCCAGACCAGAGTCTTATGTTTAAACTATGGTCAAATATTTAGGTATATTAACATACACATCATCATACATGATGATTGGCCTAACTTGCATGCAATGTAGGCCTATTGAACAGAACACAACAAACTTGGTGATGTATGTATTATCAAAATCATTTCAACTTTTACCAGGGTAAATTGTAAGGCTAACTTCAATAAAGGAAAACGTATCAAATTATCAATGATACAAATTGATAGGATTAAATTCCACTCCAAACCAGTATTGCTTAACGTGAACAGAAAGTGTTAAGTCATTCAAAGTGGAAGATATTTCATCGCTTTGTCTTAATCACAAGACGCTCAGAGCTTTGTATGTAGTATGTCTTAACGATGTTCCCAGAATCCTCTTGGCCTACCATTGGTCTGAGGTACAGCAGGCCTAATGAGGAGGGTCAAATACCAACTAACTAACCACTGTGGACCGATTAACTATTGCCACAATACTTAATATAGTGAGGAATTATTAATGACATAACATTCACTTCATTCCAGAATTTATTCAGGCGCAAAGTAGAGGCAGAAGATTCCGAGGATTCATGAAAAATACAAACGTGGTTCACCCAGGAGTATAAACCAGGATTAAAGTAGGGTAAACTAAAGAGGGACATGAATCAGGACCTTTCATTCTAAAGATACCATCTCCCTACAGGCAGAAGAACCATAACCACCTCCGGTAGATTCAGGTATTGAACCATCAAGGAGAACCTTCACAGAAATACCCCAAAACATTATCAGATTATGTGCTTTCCCTTCTGAAGCTTTAAAAAACAAATGTGAAATTGAATCAAACTCTTTAATTTCTCGAAATAGTTTATTTATTAAAATAACAGATGTCGAAACACAATTTTAAAGAAGATAATAATAAATTGAGTAGCGTGATTAAGATCAAAAAAAATAATCCTGGAATGATTTTTCTTCCAACAGTTTCGGTTTAAGGCACAAATGAAGAAAATGCTATCACTATCACCATGGTTACTATTTAAATTATAGTCATCCTTTTGTCATTAAAAGTAAAGCACCCAGGGAGTGTGAGATGGAGCCTGTGAGGTTGCACATCAAGTGGACTTCATTCATCAGAATATCAACAGATATAAACAGTGGTGATCCATGGACCCCCCGCCACGTCGGTCCTGGGGGGGCTGCTGGTGTGTGACAGGGTGTAACAAGGGGGTCGGGATCAGAGGAAGAGTCCGAGAAATGGAACCCATTTCCCCCTCACGATCCTTTTCCCCCTCCGTTCGGAACGCTGATTCTGAGGCGTCCGATTTCTTCGTGTCTGAGGGATCAAGAAAGAAGAAGTAAAAAGTGAACGCGTCTCCGAGCGCATTCGCTTCGCTGCCGATGCAGGCGGCAGAGGCGTCTTTAGTTTGTCCGATCTTTTTGATCATTCCTTTGTTGGTTACGTCACAGATATTAAAAGGACCTTAAAGGTGACACATTATATACCATTGCAAGCCGTTTTTGAAATCTGCCTCTTCTGACATCACAAGTGGGCGTGTGCACCTAGATTTGTGCTGGAGAGGAAGAGGCAGATTTTTCCAAACGGCTTGCAACGGCCAATCACACTCACACCTGGTGGTATAATATGTCACCTTAAGTCCTTAGACTACCTGTAGGCATCCTTATATGGTCACGCAAGTCACTTAATACATAAATAGTCACATTAGCAAATAGATAGCCCAGCGTCATTATTTGTGCACTGTGTGACTTACCGAGGGAATCTTCCTCTATGTGACGGCTCCTGTACGTTTAGCCTAGAACATAATATCCGAACGAGATCTGTCGGAGATAAACAACACATGGTCATGAATCGGAACCGTAATAAATGGGTTGTGCGCTAATGTATGCGTGTACGCTATACTTACATTCCTGGGTCGCTGAGCAGACTGAGGAACTTAGTAACTCTGAATCGAGGCTCCATCTGCAGGAGGCGAGGCAGGAAGAGGCGACGTTAGCGGGAAGCAATCGGAACATAACTGCGATAAAAACTGAGTGAGTTAAAGAGACAACTCAACGAATGTTTGAGCAATTTTGAAAAGCGGCAATTAGCCTCCGGAGCGAATGCTTTGGTTTTGAAAGAACAGGAATCAAACAAGAGGGGAGCGGGGGGGGGGGGGGGGGGAGTGAAATTCATGGCAGACTATGCAATAACTTATGCCTGGAATCGCCCTGGGCCATTGGAGTTGGGACATAGGAGCAGTCAGAAGCATTGGAATGAGAAAAAAATAGAAGATAAAAGTGTGTGTGTGTGTGTGTGTGTGTGTGTGTGTGTGTGTGTGTGTGTGTGTGTGTGTGTGTGTGCGTGTGCGTGTGTGTTCGCGCGTACACTCGACGCTGTGTGCAGCATGTCTCGGCAAACTCTACCTCATACTTTCTTAGGCCCGTGTGTGGGCGTGGGCGTGTGTGGAGGGGATGCAGAGTGCAGATCATGGCTGCTGCTGCATCGCTGCATACCACAGCAATTACACAGCATCCCGCCTCAACAAACAGGCCTCACACATCACCAACATACCACAGAGTCACGGAGTCGCACAGGGTCTAAAGCCCCCCCCCCCCCCCCCCCGCCGACCACATGTCAGTGTGTTGTCCAGACTCCTGTAGCTCCGTGACCGGGCCTGTTTACACGCTGTCCAGATCAAGACCCCATCAGCGCGCCGTAGAGAGATGGACGGAGCGACCACATCCACGGAGTAAACAACCCTGGTGTGGTTTCCTCTGGTCGAGGTGAGCACCGACCGAGGTCTGGACGGCTCGAGGAGAAGGAGACGTTTGAGGAGCCCTCGTGGAAAACCTCAAGAGTGACAGGCCGGGCGTGTGGAGGAGGAGGCCGGGGCGAACCGGAGCCCCGACCCAAACAATGTGCTGGAGAGGGATCCCACCGCCGGTGGGTTTGGAACGTCACCCGGCACAGCCCCGGCGCAATTAGGGCCCCGGACGGGCCCCGGCCCGGCAGGGCTGTCAGATGTGGAGATAAGGACTGTGGTGGTCCCGCTCTGCTGCCTCTGGCGGTCCGCTGCTGGCCTCCAACGCCGTGGCTTTGAACACTCAAAAAGCCTTTCCAAGTATAAACTAAGAAAAGCAAAGAAGACGAATTAGCGCGAACTGTGAAGCCAGACGAACGGTTTGGCGTGGGTGTTTTTGACGTCTCTGTTAATCCACCGCTTGGACACGTCAGACGCAGCCTCTTCCACGTCCCCCTGACACGTTGACGGCTGCAGACGGGCCTTCAAGCGGGGGGAACTCGAACCCTGAGTTCTGCAGAGAGCTGTCTCCCATGTCCCTCAGAACCAGAGGGGCTGCTCGCTCAGAAGGCCACTTGATGGGCTTCGGGGGGGGGGGGGGGGAGTTTGGAGAGCTACGAACGAGTTCCCGCAATGAGGAAGAGGACGATGAGGAGGATGGCGGTCCACGACCCCGGGCTAATTGATTGCAGTTTGTTGTGTCTGAGGCTGTAGCATGCGCCGCTGATGTGGCCCAGATGTTGAGAGAAAGAGCAGACTGACAGCTGGGACGCAGGATCTCAATCAATTATTTAGCTGCTGAATAGCTCACACAAGTATGTGTGCATGCACACATGTGTGTGTGTGTGCATACCAGCTGGGCCGGGGGCACAGGTGGAGAAGACGACCCACAGCAGGACAACTGGTCCGGTCCCTCCTTTGTGGACCAGGACCCAACGACGGTCTGAACCATTTGCCACTAAAAAAAATCCCTCAACACCAAAAGCAAAACTTAACCATCCGTCCCCGACTGACTGCACTTAACCAAATACCTCAACTTCAGCATCCATATCAATAAACTAAGCTAATGCCTAAACTCCAAGCAATCTTACGGTGTTTACCTTTAAATAATGAGGACATTTCTAAGTGACCCCAGATGTTTGAACGGTGGTGTACGTGCGTCTGACTCGTGTCCCTCCCGCCCTCACCTGCGCGGCCATCTCAATGAGCATCAGCAGCTTCTTGATGCCGATGGACAGACGCTTGCCCTTCACGACCTTGGCTATGCTGGCCCGCTCATCCTCCTGGAAGCTACCCAGCAGCTGTGGTGAGGAGGGGGAGGGAGAGAGGGGGATGGAAGGGGGAGAGACAGTAAAAAACATTGTAGAAAGGAGGCATGTGGACAGCATCTGTAAATGGTTATTTCTTCATTTGAGCAACGTTGTAAGTGGTATTTATTGAAATGATATTATCCCAAATTCTACACAACAGGAGCCTTCCTAAATCATTTCAACAGATCACATTGAAGATGCGTCTTGTCATGGAGATATTGTTGTCATAAATCTGTTGCCGTGTCTCCGATCCTGAGTCGAACATTCTTTGTGATTTGCTTATGACTAAGACATTTCAGAATTGTGCTTTAGTCGCATTATTCTGCCACGTGAAATGTGCTGGAGAAAGACCCAGCATGCATTCCTGTCTACTATGACCCCGAGTGTGTGTGTTAGTTAGTTTGTGTATGCATGTGTGTAGGCATGCAAGCATGTGTCTATATGTGTTTGCGTGCATGCAAGTGTGTGCGTGTGTGCATATGTGTGTTTCGTGCATGCGTGCGTGTGTCTGTTTCAGTGTTTTGTGCGTGCGTGTGTGTTTCGGTGTTTTGTGTGTGCGTGGGTGTGTGTTTCGGTTATTTGTGCGTGTGGGCGTGTGTCTGTTTCAGTTTTTTGTGTGTGCGAGAGTGTGCGTGTTTCGGTGTTTTGTGTGTGCGAGTGTGTGTGTTTCAGTGTTTTGTGCGTGCGAGATGGTGTGTTTTAGTGTTTTGTGCGTGCGAGCGTGTGTGTGTTTTGGTGTTTTGTGCGTGCGAGCGTGTGTCTGTTTCGTTGTTTTGTGCGCGTGAGCGCGTGTGTGTTTCGGCGTTTTGTGCGTGCAAGCGTGTGTGTGTTTCGGTGTTTTGCGCGTGCGAGCGTGTGTGTGTTTTGGTGTTTCGTGCATGCATGCGTGTGTCTATTTCAGTGTTTTGTGTATGCCAGGCATGCAAACTGGCTCGGGGTGAAAAAGGTGAGAATGATGCGTGAGCTGAGAAAAACACAGACCCACTATAGGGTTCCAGGTTTATACTCCGGGGAGCTTTCTTTTACATTTTTTAATGTGTTAGGGTTAGTCACAAGCTAAAAAAAATTACAGGACTGCGCACAATTACAAACAAAGCATTAATTTATTATGTGCAAGGGCAGCCCCAATAGGTACATAATTTATCACAAAATTAAGAAAGAATATTGAGAAGAATAAAAAGAGGTGGGAGGACAGGGCAATAGGAGTATGCCATTATTTATTTTTCTTCTTGGCCTGGACCAGTGTCTCAAGGGCCCGCTTTCGAGCGACTTCTCTCGGCTATATCGACTAGTATGTATCAACACAACTGGTGACCCGCTGAAAAATTCTCTTTTGGCGCGTTTCCACCGGAGGGTGCGTTCGGTTCGGTTCGCAAAGTTGCGGCACGGTTCGCGTTTCCACCGCCAAAAGTGGGCGTGACATGGGGATAAAAACAAACCGCGAGGTATTATTCTGGACAATGGACGTGTCGCGTAAAACGTTAGCTTGGGCGAACAAGGAGGTGGAGCATGGACCTATTAAAGAAGACAATACTTTATTAAAGCATGCAATTGTGATGTAGAACAAAATAAAAAGAAAACCAAGGTGCTTGCATGATATTGAAGCCTACAGCGATCGTTACTTAACTTGTGTGGTGGTGCCTTATCATTTGTTTACCCTCGCGTGCACTCTCATTGGCTGAATCGATGAGAACGTTTTAGATAATATAAGGTCGCGGGGAGACGAAGCTCTGTTCGTTTGTTTATTTTATTTACGTGACCATATTTTTGTTATGTTTGTTTTGGGAATCAGTTCTCGTCGTTCACCTTCGGGATGTTTACGTGGCTGCCGCGGCGATCGACATCCGGCCTACCATGAGGGTACTGTCGGCGGTGGAAACGCTCGGTGGAAACGAGGCATTTAAAGGCTCCGCTGGGCTCACGCTTGGCCGTTTCAGATGGTAGGCGACTTTCCGCTCGCGCTGTCGGATGTCCGCGCGGCTTCACGAGCGAGCGCATGCGTTCGACGAGCACGGAAGCGACAGTTCCACGGGAGTGCGCCCACTTGTCGTGCCGCCTGACAGAATGCTGCGCCTTCTCTCTGTCCGCTCGCTATTAGCAGGCGCTACAAGGACTCCATGGCTGGCCATCAGACCCCCCCCCCCCCCCCCCCCCCCCCCAAAATGTTTTCTCAACGGATCTCCACGAATCACACAAGTGGTCAATTTTGTCTTCAAAACGGCGAATTTCGCCGAAAGGTGACTAGTTTGCATGCCTGGTATGCGTGTGTGTTTCGGTGTTTTGTGCGTGCGAGCACGCATGCGTTTCAGTGTTTTGTGCGTGCGAGCGCGCATGTGTTTCAGAGTTTTGTGCGTGTGAGCGCGTGTGTGTTTCGGTGCTGTGGGCGTGCGAGCGTGTATGTATTTCGGTGTTTTGTGCGTGCGTGCGTGCGTGCTACCTCCAGGGCCTCCACCAGCTGCCCTCCACTGGAGATGTTGGGGATGTGGATGGTGGTGCTGAAGGCGTCCAGCATCTCCATCTCCTGCAGGACGTCCTTGCGGCTCGTGGTCCCGATGATCAGCAGCTTACGGCCCTGCAGCGCGAGACGGGGGGTGAGCGGGCGGTGGGTGGCATGGAGCTACAGCAGCAGCTTCAGTGGCTCAGCGCGTCATTGTGTTAGCACGAAGGGCGCCCCACCAGTGGTGGTTTCCATGGGACAGAGTGGTGTGGGGGCCAGGCTGAGAGATGCTGGGTGTAAACCCCTAATGGCCGAGGCAATGCAGCCCGTCTGCCCATCAGGCATGTGCCTCTGAAGTCTGGACCCACTGGGTCCAGGTGTCTCCTGGATCACTGAATAGAAACTGTTGAAGGTGTTTCGTCACGGTGACGAGAATAAGACTCAGAATAAGGTAAGGGTACGAGATGCTGCATAATCTTTTTTATATGTCACTGGTGAACGAAAAGGCGATGTGAACCTCAAACTTGATTTTGTGTTCAAAGCAGAATTGACACTGAGGCTCACTGAGGCCTGATCCGGAAGAACCAGGGTAGAACCCGGCTGGACAGACAGTAGAACCATGCTGGAAAGGGAGTGGAACCAGGCTGGAGAGACAGTAGAACCAGGCTGGACAGACAGTAGAACCAGGCTGGACAGACAGTAGAACCAGGCTGGACAGACAGAGGAGGAGACGACAGAGGAGGAGACGAGAGAGGAGGAGACGAGAGAGGAGGAGACGAGAAAGGAGGAGACGAGGGAGGAGGAGACGAGAGAGGAGGAGACGAGGGAGGAGGACACGAGAGAGGAGGTGACGAGAGAGGAGCAGACGAGAGAGGAGGAGACGAGAGAGGAGGACACGAGAGAGGAGGTGACGAGGGAGGAGGACACGAGAGAGGAGGTGACGAGAGAGGATCAGACGAGAGAGGAGGACACGAGAGAGGAGGTGACGAGAGAGGAGCAGACGAGAGAGGAGGTGACGAGGGAGGAGGAGACGAGAGAGGAGGAGACGAGAGAGGAGCAGAGGAACGGAGGAAGCATCCAGCACAAAGAGCAGAAAGGCATCCACGTCTCGGGGGAGGAAGTGAGGAGGGAGGATGCAAGGGTGTACGTGAAGGAGAGGAGCATGAAGACGAAGGGGGAGAGGAGGAGGAGCACGGAGGGAGGTGGGGGGGGGGGGGATTATGGCCGGGGGGTGCCCCCCGTGGCGTCGGGGGCTGCGACGCTGCATGCAGATGAGCTACCACACAGGCGGCGGCGCTGCCAGCTCCCGGCTCTCTCACAGGGCCCTTTCTCCTGCCCGTCCCCCCGGCCTCCCGCGACCCAGGCGCCCCGCTGGGCTCGGTGCTTAACAACCCCCGAAAGGAGCAGCGCGGCCAGGCATTCACCCCCCCCCCTCGCCCCCCCCCCGCACCACTTCTCATGCACACACAGCCAACGTATAGTCCGCCATACCGCCTTTCACCAGCCTCATTAACAACAGAACGGGGTTAAGAACAGGCTCATGGACGTACACAAACACACCCTCCACACAGCGTCTGGGGCCAAGGGGGACATGGAGACTGCCCCTCTCTCTCTCTCTCTCTCTCTCTCTCTCTCTCTCTCTCTCTCTCTCTCTCTCTCTCTCTCTCTCTCTCTCTCTCTCTCTCTCTCTCTCTCTCTCTCTCTCTCTCTCTCTCTCTCTCTCTCTCTCTCTCTCTCTCTCTCTCTGATCTGCTGCCCTCTTTCTGCAAGTACGTGAAATACAATCGCTGGAGACAACAGTGAACGCTGGTGTGGGGGACAGAGGCTCACAGGAGAAGGAAGGGAGAAGGAGGAGGAGAGGAGAGGAGGTGATCAGAGGCAGTTGTACCTTAGGCGGAGGTTTCTTGAGGAGGACCAGGAGAGCCTGCAGGACCAGGTTGGAGAAGCGGGGTCCGATGGGGACGTAGTCTGGAGGGACAGGGAGACCCTCAGAGACCACTCACCAGAGGTACATTGTGGAGCAGTGACACTAGATAAGACTAACATTACACACTGTCCATCAGTTACAGAGGGCTCCCCCTTAAAGTTAGAACAGCATCAAATAAAAACACTTACTAACTCACTAATCAACTAACAAATTCACAACAACCAAGTTCAGAGCAAAAGCACTATGAGGTCAAGTTTGTACACTGAGTGCTCATGGAAATATGAGAAAAGTCTTCCCATTCATAAAGGATTTCCATCCACACAGAAACAACCGGGCTCCGTTCCCCCGACATAGACCCGAGGTGAGGTGTTGTTACCTAGCAGGCGCTCGATGTCGTCCACCACCACGCAGCTCAGCTGCGACTTGTAGGCATCTTCAAATATCTGCGGGCGCCGGAGAAGCACATGAGAACCTCCTCGCTACCAGGGAGAGCACGACATGATTTAACGGTCTGCCTGGTTTTCCATCTATCAACTCCAACGGAACGGGAACCATAATTGTTTTTGTTTAAGAGTGCGGTCTGCGTGCCGGATGATGAACGGCACGAGGCTGCAGGCGGTTAATATTACGACTGTGGGCTGAACGTGACAACACGTCCAGCAGGAAGTCCACCAGGACTCTGACCTCCACTGGTATGCAGTCAGAGGCTCCAGAACCGGCCCGTGCACAACACGTTCCCCACCGGAGGGGGGCGGAGGGCAGGGGTACCTTTTTGATGGCCTGGCACTTGGCGATCTCCGAGTGTCCGATCATCTTGTCCGGGGAGCAGATCTTGATGAAGGGGAACTGGGAGTCCTCCGAGATCTTGGCAGCCAGAGCCGTCTTCCCGCTGCTGGGAGGACCTGGGGGGGGGGGGGAGACGCAGCAAATCACCCTGGATGCAGCGCGCAGCTGCCGACCGCACCGCCACTAAATCACGAGATCGCGACCACCGCGGCCGCCGGCCTCCGCTGAAGAGGCTCGGTTTGGTTTATACTCCCCACCACTACACGTCCAGGGTAACGCTGTCCTACGGTGACTGGAGCTGCTGTGTCTGTTTTGTTATGACGCGACGACTGTATGAGACGTTATAGATTCGGGTGTTGATCTTGGGGGTCCGACTGAAGGACCTCCGCCACAGCCTTCTGACGGTTCAACCGCTGTCACGTAGGAATGCATCTGGGAGACGCATCGTGTGCTTCTAAGTGACTGGAAAGCCCTTTGTTTGGGTACGGTCAGGTCAATAAAACGTGTATGCGTGTGTTTGAACCTCTGGCCGTAAGTGAAAGCATTATGAGTTGTTAAAGAATGTTGGAATGACGTTTACATGGATAGGACGCGGTGTATGTGTGTGTATAACTATGTACTGTGTGTGTTTGGTACTATGTACACGTGTGCATGCAGCAGTATGGATATGTGTGCGTGCATCAGAATGTAAATGTTTGTGTGCAACAGAATGTATATGTGTGTGTGCATCAGTATGTCGATGTGTGTGCACGCATCATCATGTACATATGTGTGTGCATCAGGATGTATGTGTTTGTGTATCAGTATGTACGTGTGCGTGCATCAGTATATACATGTGTGCGTGCATCAGTAGCTATGCGTGCGTGCAGTGAGTATGTATGTGTGTGGTTGTATCAGTATACATGTGTTTGTGTATCAGTATGTATGTGTGTGCTTATCGGATGTATATGTGTGCATGCAGCAGTATGTTGATGTGTGTGCGTGCAACAGTGTGTACATGTGTGTTTGCATCAAAAAGTATGTGTGTGTGCATTATAATGTATGTGAGTGCAGGGTGTATGCATGCGTGTGCGTGCATCAGTATGTTTGTGTGTGTGCTTGCAGCGTGTATGTATGTGTATGCATCAGGATGCATGTGTGCATGCAGTGTATATGTAAGTGTGTGTGTGTGTGTGTGTGTGTGTATCACTTTGTACATGCGTGTTTGAATCAGGATGTATTTCTGTAACAGTATGTATATAAGTGTGTGCGTGCAGTGTGTATGTAAGTGTGTATGTGTGTATCAGTATGTACATGCGTGTTTGAATCAGGATGTATTTCTGTAGCAGTATGTGTATAAGTGTGTGCGTGCAGTGTGTATAAGTGTGTGTGTGCAGTGTGTATGTAAGTGTGTGTGTGTATCAGTATGTACATGCGTGTTTGACTCAGGATGTATTTCTGTAGCAGTACGTGTAGATGTGTGTGTGGGTGCCTCAGGCTGTGTGTGAGTGCGGGGTGTGGTCGCCCACCCTCCAGCAGCACAGACACCAGGGGCGTGCGCTCGCTGTTCTTGGTCTGCTGCACCAGCAGCTCTCCGTCGCTCAGGGCCTCGGTCACCGAGTCGCCCCAGCGGATGATGCCGTTCATGATGTAGCTGGCGTAGTCCTCCTGGTTGCTGCCGAAGGCCTGCAGGGAGGGAACCACGGGACGAGGAAGAGTTGAAGAGCGAGGAAGAAAGTTCAGACGACACTGGTGACTGTTGGAGCTTCAGTCCTCCTATCTCTGTCGAATAAGTAATTGATTTATTCTTAAATCATCGCATATTGTAGGATTCTGGCATTCTGCAATTGTGCAAAAAAATACTTTTTCTATTTTTTTTATCATATTTCATATCTTAACGGTAGGGTTGGGAATAAGGAGAGCTCGGTTCTAGTCGTATCCAACTGAAAAGAGACCACCACTCCCTTCAGGCCTTCCACATGTTAGTCACATATGACCACATGTTAGTCATATGTGACCACATGTTAGTCATATGTGACCACATATGTGACTAACATGTGGTCACATGTGACTAACAAGCTGGTCTCATGTGACTAACGAGCTGTTCACATGTGACTTACATTTGGTAACATGTGACTAACGAGCGGGTCACATGTGACTAACGAGCGGGTCACATGTGACTAACGAGCTGGTCACATGTGACTAACACGCTGGTCATATGTGACTAACATCTTACTAACGAGCTGGTAGCATGTGACTAACGAGCTGGTCACATGTGACTATCGAGTAGGTCACATGTGACTAACCCGTGACTAACGAGCTGGCAGCTTGTGACACATGAACGGGTCACATGTACCTGATGGCAGGTTGATCAGAGGGAGAGATCACTAGGTCTCAGGTCACGGCAGTGACTCACAGGTTTGATGTCGTTGTTCAGCGAGGCCAGGAAGTCGTTCCTGTGGACCAGCAGCTTCTCCGCCTTCTCCATGTCCACCTCCACCGTGGCACTGGCCTGCGCACAAACACACACACACAGACACACACACGCCGCTGTGAATCATGCTGTTGTTTGCATTGCACATCCAGACAGATATTGCCACGGACAATGCGCTCCTCAGAGTATGAAAGGTCAGACAGGTGGAGGGGAGGGGTCATGACCAGAGAGAGAGAGAGAGAGAGAGAGAGAGAGAGAGAGAGAGAGAGAGAGAGAGAGAGAGAGAGAGAGAGAGAGAGAGAGAGAGAGAGAGAGAGAGAGAGAGAGAGAGAGAGAGAGAGAGAGAGAGAGAGAGAGAGAGAGAGTCAGTCACACAAGCGTAAAGGTCTCCTGTCCGTCATACATCATCACCTCACAATATTTAGCATTCTGACTGAACGTCTGCACACGTGTGTGTAAGGGAGTTTCCCTGCCCTCTGGGGGGCTGGGGTTAGGGGGGGTGTCATAAATATATAGGCCTGTGAAATCCTTTGAGACTAGAACTGGGATTAAGGGCTGTACTAATGCCATTGACTTGACGTGCGTGCGCACGCGTGCGCGTGTGTGTCTGTGTGTGTGTGTGAGGGTTGTGTGCGAGGGTTGTCCGTCTGTCTGCCTGACTTTGTATGTGTGAGTGGGTTGTGTATGTCTGCGTGTATGTGTGTGTGGGTTGTGTATGTCTGCGTGCATGTGTGCGCGTGTGTTTGTGAGTTGTGTATGTCTGCGTGTACGTGTGTGGGATGTGAAGGTTGTGTGTCGAGGCCCTGTGGTCTACCCTAATCCCCCCCCCCCCCCCCCCTTGTCGGAACTACCATAGTCCCCCGTGGTCTATTCTAGCCCCTCCCCCCCCCGGTGGCGTGGTCTACTCTAGCCCCGCCCCCCTGGCGGCGTGCGCTCCTACCTTGATGTGGCGGTTCATGGCGCTGGACTGCGCGGCCCGGACCAGCCCCTCCAGCTCCGCCCCGCTGTAGTTCTTGGTCTCGGCCGCCAGCTCCTTCACGTCCACGTCCGACGCCAGCAGCTTGAACTCACGCATCTTCGCCGTGTGGATGTTGAGGATCTGGACACGCCCACGCTCGTCAGGCAGGCCTGGGGGGGAGGGGGGGTGGGGGGGGGAGACAGAGGAGAGGAGGGTGGAGGGAGAGAAGGGGAGAAGAGGGGGGAGAGAAAGGAAGAGAGGGGGGAGAGAGGAGGGAGAAGAGGGTGGGAGAGGGGAGAGGTCAGAGAGCAAAAAGGGGAGAGAGAGGAGAGAGGGGGGAGAGAAGTGAGAGAGGGGGGGAGAGAGGGGGAAGTGAAGGGAGAAGAGAGAGAGAAGGGGAGAGGTCAGAGAGCAGAGAAGGGGAGAGGGGGAAGAAGAGATGGGAGATTGGGGGAGAGAAAAGGAGATAGGGGAGAGAACAACAGCACGGTCAGGACGTGCTTCTGTCGCCTGAGCCCTCTGATGAGAACCCTCCAAAAGTGTATGAGGTGAAGCTAAGCGATGCATACAACACCCCAGTGAATGACTGGCATTGATTCAGCTTTTCATTAGCGTAAGACGAGCGTACACGTGACCTTAACTTAAATGTCACATAAAGAATAAATGAATAAAAAAAAAATTATCGGTGGAATATTCCAGAGCTGCACATTTCCTGGCGGGATCGAACACTCCGCTCCGCTCGGCTGCGGTCGAGGGTTGGGGAGGGGGAGGGGGAGGGGGAGGGGGAGGGAGGCGGTCTGCACTCACCAATCTCCATCTTCACCTCCAGTCGGCCCGGCCTCAAGAGAGCCTCGTCAATCAGGTCCGGCCTGTTGGTCATCCCTGGACACAGAGACACAGAGACAGAGAGACAGAGAGAGAGAGAGAGAGACAGAGAGACAGAGAGACAGAGAGACACAGAGAGAGAGACAGAGAGAGAGAGAGAGACAGAGAGACAGAGAGAGAGAGAGAGAGAGAGAGAGAGAGAGACAGAGAGAGAGAGAGAGACAGATAGAGAGACAGAGAGAGAGAGAGAGAGAGAGAGAGAGAGAGAGAGAGAATCAGAGAGACAGATAGAGAGACACAGAGAGAGAGCGAGTTCATGTTGTGCACATCAAGGTGTGTAGGGTTAGGGCTAGTCATCACAGTGAGTAAGGGTGTGTGGAAGGGGTGTGTGTGTTCATCATAGTGAGTCGGCGTGTGCGTTCATCACAGTGAAACAGGGTGTGTGTGTGTGTGTGTGTGTGTGTGTAGTGGTTTGTGTGTTCCTCACAGTGAGTCAGGGTGTGTGTGGTAGCGGTGTGTGGTAGCGCAGTGTGTGGTAGGGTGTGTGTATGTAGGGGTGTGTGCGTTCATCACAGTGAGTGTGTGTGTGTGCGGTAGGGGTGTGGGCGGGGTGTGTGTGGTAGGGGCTGTGTGGGGTAGGGGTGTGTGTGCGTCGTGGTGTGTGTGTGTGTTCATCACAGTGCGTCGGGGTGTGTATGGTAGGGGTGTGTGTCCATCGCAGGGCGTGTGGGGTAGGGGTTGTGTGCGGTAATGGGGGTGTGTGCGTTCATCACAGGTTGTGTGCGTTCATCACAGGTGTGTGTGTGTGTGTGTGTGTGTGTGTGTGTGTGTGTGTGTGTGTGTGTGTGTGTGTGTGTGTGTGTGTGGGCTGTGTGTAGGGCCTAAAAAATGTTTTTGTTTGGTTCCGGTTTCCGACCGACCCTGTCAATTTATGTGCGACCCAAATGGGGGTTATTTTTATTTTATGTAAAAAATAAAAAAAAAGTTTTTTTTTTTTTTTTATGCAAACTATAATTACGTTTTGGTACATCACCTCTTCATTCTGTACAAGGATGAGCGAATTTTCTCGTTTTTAAATGAAAACAACCTACCTATCATTCGCTGCCGCTGGAAAAAGTAAAATAAAAAAATAAAAAAAAATTCCCTACCTACCCATGACCTCAACTGACAACCAACAGGAACCAAACTTTTTTTTTTTTTAGGCCCAGAAGTGAGTGCGTGTCCCCTCTCACCGATGACCAGGATGTTGTTGAGCTGCTCCACGCCGTCGATCTTGGACAGCAGCTGGTTGACCACCGTGTCGTGGACGCCCGTGCTGCCCGCCATGCTGCCGCGCTGCTTGCAGATGGCGTCGATCTCGTCGAAGATGATGATGTGCAGGCCGCTGTTGGCGCCCAGCTGTGGCGGGGGGGGGACGACGACACACAAAGCGTTTACAGAGTATTATTGGATGGATTATGACTATGATCCACCAGGAGGTCATGGGAAATACTGCGTGATAGCAATACATTAGCATAAGGGGGGAAGGAAACCGTTCCAACACAGCGGAACACACCCAACAGATTTGTTCCCCAACTCGTCCGAGTCTCCCCAAACGTTTCTGATGGCCAACGGTTGGGCCAGTGTGATCCACGCTTAAGCTGACTGAGAGGTGAGACTTAGCTGAGTCTTAACTGAGAGGTGAGTCTGAGCTGAGAGGTGAGTCTGAGCTGAGAGGTGATCATTGACTGAGAGGTGAGTCTTAACTGAGAGGTGAGTCTGAGCTGATAGGTGAGTGTTTACTGAGAGTTGATCCTTAGCTGGCTGAGAGGGGGAGATGAGGCCTGAAGTCAGGGTGGGGGGTCACCCTCCAGCCGTCAGGCTTCATAGCGAGCATTTAAAGCAGGTGTGGAGCTGGCCTTATTACGCAGCGTGTGTGCCAGTGTTTGTGTGCCTGTGTGTCTCAGTATCGCTGTGTGTGTGTATGTCTCGGTATCGCTGTGTGTGTGTGTGTGTGTGTGTGTGTGTGTGTGTGTGTGTGTGTGTGTGTGTGTGTGTGTGTGTGTGTGTGTGTGTGTGTGTGTTGGTTCTAAGGGGAGGTCAGAGATAACTGGGCCCCTCATTAGGTGGTGAAGAGTGAGACCCCACACTGGTGTCCTATCATGAGGGCCCAACGTCATCACACACACACACACACACACACACACACACACACACACACACACACACACACACACACACACACACACACACACACACACACACACACACACACACACACACACACACAGGATGGGACCAAATGCATGGTGGCTATGTGTGAGTAAAGGGCAGATCTCTCCGCTCCTGCAGAAATTAGCTTTTCTGTTTGGTTAGAGACCAGATGCTATCGCGGGAGAGAAGGGGGGCATTGAGCCATGCTGGGAACAGGCTGTGAACAGTCAGGCCAGCACTCCCTGGCCCGTTATCTGATGTGTCCATGATTGGATCGTTGGGGGGGAAGGTGCAGGGCGACAGAGAGATGCAATGTGACGCAGCACAGGAAGACAAACGTTTGGCTATTCATTTTATGGACCTAATGATTCATCTGAAAGATAATCGTTAGATTAATCGACTATGACAGTAATCATTAGTTGCAGCTCTACGAATGTATCCATCATGTGAACACAATTAATACCGTGTGTGTGCGTCTCAATCGATGATAAGAAGCTGGATTAAGTCATCAACGTGAATAATTCCGATGATAACACCTTCAATTTGTCCTTTGTGATTACAAGTGGGATCCATAAATCTGAAAAAGTATCATGGATTTATGTTTGAGTGAGGATGTATGTACGTGAGTGAGTGAGTGAGTGAGTGAGTGAGTGAGTGAGTGAGTGAGTGAGTGAGTGAGTGAGTGAGTGAGTGAGTGAGTGAGTGAGTGAGTGAGTGAGTGAGTGATTCACAGAGAGAAAGCAAGTGAGTAAGTCAGATTGAGTGAGTGAGTGAGTGAGTGGGTAAATGAGTAAGTATGAGAGGGAGAAAGACTGAGTGTTGGAATGAGTGAGTGAGTGAGTGTGAGTGAGTGACTGTGTGAGCGAGTGAGGAAGAGAGTGAGAGAGTGAGTGAATGATGGCGAGAGTGATTGATTGTGAGTGAGAGTGACTGACTGCGTGAGTGAGTGAGTGTGTCAGAGAGAGAAAGTGAGTGAGTGAATGAGGGCGAGAGTGAGTGAGTGGGTGAGTGAGTGGGCGAGAGTGAGTGAGTGAGTGAGTGAGTGAGTGAGTGAGTGAGTGAGTGAGTGAGTGAGTGGGTGAGTGAGTGGGCGAGAGTGAGTGAGTGAGTGAGCGAGTGTGGGCGAGAGTGAGTGAGTGAGTGGGTGAGTGAGTGAGTGGGTGAGTGGGTGAGTGCTCACCCTCTTCTGCTCCTCCTCTGCGTCGGCGAACAGCTTCCTGATGTTGGCCTCCGACTCGCCCACGTACTTGTTGAGGACCTCGGGCCCGTTCACGATCTTGGGCTCGCGGGCGTTCAGCATGTTGCCGATCTGTCGCGCCATCAGGGTCTTACCGCAGCCCGGGGGGCCGAAGAGCAGGATGCCCTTCACGTGCTTACAGCCTGGGGGGGGGGGGGGGGCACAGGGGTCAGCCTCAGCCTCAGCCTCCCTCCCTCCCTCCTCTAGCCGTACACCCAGGGCTCTGCGCTGGGGTTATGATGGGGGGGGATCTGGTGTCTTTAGACCTACTGACACCCAGGTCTGTCTCTAGAACCCCAGGTCTGTCTCCAGGTCGGTTCCCCCCCCCCCCCCCCCCCCCCTCTACCTGGCTCACCCACCCAACCCCCCCCCTCCAGAGGACCATCTGGGGGGGAAGGTCGCCACGGTGACGACAGGTGGGGGGAGCGGGAAAGGTGAGGTCGAAAGGGCCGGAAGATAAGACCAGCCGGAGGGAGAGGGAGGGGGGGGGGGGGAGAGGCTACCTTAAAGGGGTGACGAGGTGAGGAACAGCGAGCCCCCCCTCCCCAACATTTGGTGGGGGGGGGGGGGGGGGGGGGGGGGGGGGAGAGAACACTGGTGGAGAATACCCTCTCTGTCCGCATTCAAACTAACAGAGACGAGTACCCTCACACACACACACACACACACACACACACACACACACACACACACACACACACACACACACACGCGCGGTACTGCGTCACCTTTAGCTCCTCTATCTGTGCTCGCCATCTCATTACGGGGGCCAGGTGGCCGCAGCCAGGGGCTCCCCCCCTCCCCCCCCCCCCCAAAGGTCAGCGCACCCAGCGCCGGACACCCCGACCGGCCGCGGGGGGGAGCATGTGTCGGTATGTACGAACGGGGATGAGTGGGGAGGGATCAGTTTGATGGTGTGTGTGTGTGTGTGTGTGTGTGTGTGTGTGTGTGTGTGTGTGTGTGTGTGTGTGTGTGTGTGTGTGTGTGTGTGTGTGTTCTTCTCTGTCTTCCTGTGTGCGTACAGAGAAAGTAAAGCATTGTGTTGTGTGACGCCCGTGTCTGAGAGTCATGGGCTGACGGCTGACAACCTGGAAAACATCTGGACACTGGGCTGCCTGTTCTCCCATCACTCACCCTGCTTGGTGACTGGTTTCACTGGGGCAGACAACAAGGCCTCTCTCTCTGGGACCGTTTACTCTGTAAGTGTGCCTCTATCGAGTACATCATTGGTCATGGGAGACTACGTGAACTTGGACCGAAACCAGGGGCTTGTTGCTGCAAGCTTCCCCTACGTTCTGAGGCCTGAACCCCTGAAACAAAGAGGACCCCTCACTCTGAGAGAGGTCTGATGGTCTCGTATCCCTGAGATTGGCTCTCCGACCCTCTGACCTGGGCGATGTCACACAGCGCTGGATTTAGGCTTTAGGTTTGACAGACGGAAAACCCAGCAACATGATTGGTTGAACCCGATGTGTGACAGCCGTCTCACCCATCTGCTCCACGATGTCGGGGGGAAAGACGCGCGAGGCGAAGGCCCGCCTGAAGATGTCGGAGAACTCCTTGTCCAGACCGCCGATGCCCATCCGCTCAAAGTTCCAGTCGGGATTGATGATGGACTGGCGGGATTCCCGCGTCTTGGCCTTCCCTGGGAGAGGAGGGGGAGGAGGAGAGAGGAGGAGGAGGGGGGAGGAGGAGGAGGAGGAAGAGGAGAGGAGGAGAAGGAGGTAGGTGGAGGAGGGAGGAGAGGAAGGAGGGAGGAAGAGGCGGGAGGAGGAGGAGGAGAGGAAGAGGAGGGAGGATGAAGAAGAGAGGAAGAGGAGGGAGGAGGAGTTGAAGAGGAGGAGGAGGAGGAGGAGGAAGAAGGAGGAGGAGGGAGATATATTGATTGAACAAACCTTGTAATTGCTTCTAATAGAAAAAGCTAAAAGCTATGGTTCATTATTCGTATTACATAAAAACAAGTTATTATTTACTGTAATGCAAAATCCTTTACACCTTGATTGGTTTTGTCCTTCTCTTCTATGTTCTGGGAATAAGTGGACTATCCCTACAATCAAACTTCCAATCCAGATGGAGAAAGAGATCGACATGGGCATGCTGCCCCCTTGTGGCGGAATAATGCTTAATTTAACCAGGCTCCAACGCCTCAGAATCACCCTAATTCCACATGAACTACATTACGTATCACCACTCAATATGAATCATCTGAGATACAGGTCCACTAAGGCTGTGTAATTTAAATGTTTAGGCCTTTGTGTAGACAATTATGCACGGTCAAATGCATGCAAAACAAAAGCACAACATATGCATGCATCGTGTGGTGACATGTTGAGTGTCTGAGAGTGGCTGTTGTGTTGGGAGATTGAGACGTCCTCAGACGAGGGTGAACGTCTCCCGCTCATGCCTCACTCACCTATGAGCGTTACGGACGAGGTTTCAGCCTTCTCAAAGATCACCTGACTGTTGCCATTCAACAAACCGATATCGATCTGCAAGAAGGGCAGAACAGCACCAAATAAGGACACAATCAGGAACATACCAGGACCAAATCAGGACCAAATCACGATGAGTCGCCTGTTTAATTGGTCTCACCCCCTTGCACAAAACTAAAATAAACAACGATTATTCTTGTGGGACGCTTGGACGCAAACGCCAAAGCAGGCATTCTGAGGTGTATTTTTACACAAAATATATACCGTCATAAAGATAGTGTCAAGGAGTTTCAGTCATTAACTCCTGAGATCCTTCTTTAGATTTGATTCCACTCCAAAAGAAACGCAGACAACATTACAGTGATGAACAGAAAAACTCCAACCCTCTACTTCGACATACAGACACTCGTTACTGGCTAGAATAAAGACAGCCACAGCATACAGCAGGCTGCCCTAGCCTCTGCCGCCCCCTGGTGGTCAGGTGAGACAGCAGGCTGCGCTAGCCTCTGCCGCCCCCTGTTGGGCAGGTGAGACAGCAGGCTGCGCTAGCCACTGCTGCCCCCTGGTGGTCAGGTGAGACAGCAGGCTGCGCTAGCCTCTGCTGCCCCCTGGTGGTCAGGTGAGACAGCAGGCTGCGCTAGCCTCTGCTGCCCCCTGGTGGTCAGGTGAGGCAGCGGCGGGTGTGCAGGTACCTTCTGCTTCTTGCCGGAGTTTCCCTCCCCCTTCAGGATGCTGGGGTCCATGGCCTCCATGTTCTTCACCACCAAGGCAAACAGCTTGTCGCTGAAACTGAACGCCAGCTTCAGCCAATCAGAGGGAGCGACATCCAAGGTTAGGATCCATAGAGTCCATGGTGTATAAAAGCACTTTAAAAGATCCTATACATACTGTATATATACAAACACATATAAATACACACACACACATATATATATAGAACTATATAATTACTTCAATGGTATAATACCTTCATGTGAGCATGTACCGCTACTATTAATATTGAGTCATTGAGCAGAGACCTTACCCCAAGTGACTACCGGCGGTAGTAATCGAAGGTGCTAGTAACTGACGATAGTAGTAACTGACGATAGTAGCAACTGACGTTAGTAGTAACTGACATTAGTAGTAACTGACGGTAGTAACTAACGGTAGTAGTAACTGACGGTAGTAGTAACTGACGGTAGTAGTAACTGACGGTAGTAGTAACTGACGGAAGTAGTAACTGACGGTAGTAGTAACTAACGGTAGTAACTAACGGTAGTAGTAACTGACGGTAGTAGTAACTGACGGTAGTCACTAACGGTAGTAGTAACTGACGGTAGTAGTAACTAACGGTAGTAACTAACTGACAGACTGACTGACACACTAACTGACGTGACCGTGGATCTCGATCACCTGCTGGCCGGCGCTGAAGGCCTGGTTGCTGAAGCTCTGGAGGAACTCGGCGGCCATCTTGTCCGAGTCGTAGGGGCTGCTGTCCACGTTCTTCTTCTGCAGGAAGTCCACCTCCAGCAGGATCGAGCCCACATACTGACGGCTCTTATCGAACTTATAGCTGGTCACTGTTCGAGAAAACCGACAAACAGAACCTCTTATAGACAATTCTTTCATGATGAACCACGATGTTATAATCCCACAAAAATTCAAAAGCTTATTTTTGTATAAACCGTTCTATTGCCAAGTCCCAAAGATAAGAGCTTTTCAGTAAAGCCCAGACTCCTCTTATGTTCACCCTGTGTGTGCATTAAAACAAATACTTATGATGGGAGAAATGGAGCTAAAGTAGGATCAACAGTGAACGCGGGATCCAAGAGGGCTTTTAGTCGCGCTTCTACAACCTTCATCACGTTAGGTTCACCTTAGCGGCTAGGAGGAAGACTTTGGAGAAAACGTGATTGATATCATATAGATAACGTCTGTGGCTCCCGTTGCACTCAGTTCAATTGAAATAGAGTACAGAAGCTTTGCTACCAGGCTACCTATAACATCTCTCCATGGACACCATGTCTGCTGGAGATAATCCAATCATTTGATCCGATAGGTCCAAGATCCGAAACCAACCCTGGATCAATGATGTAAAGGCGTGTTCAAATCCACGGTCGAACCTCCTGAGAAAGAGGTGCAGCCATGTTCTGCTGCTCGGCTCCTGTTCCCAGATCCTTCATGATCTGCCTGTTTCTACATTGCCTTGCTCTGGCATCTCTTGTGCCATTTCTTCATTGGATGCCGTTTCTCTTCGTTTCTTTCTCTTTCTCTTTCAAAAGTGGTGCTATGGTAACATACAAACGAGCAGAGTCATCTCTTCATTTCACAAGGACCCCCTGCTGGTGAAATCGTCTAAATGAGGAAGAAAGCCTAGCTTACATCTCCAGCGGACTGATCTTCTGCCCAATGTGAGAACCTCTAGCCGACGACCAGTGGCGTAACATCATGGTGATATGCCCCGGTGTATCACCATGTATTATATTTATTTTACAAATATTTATTTTGTGCATTTAGCATCGATCCCTGTTCATCGGAAATGACGAGAGCAGAATGTAGTGAATCTAGAGAGATTCTGAAGCCATGTTTCCTCCAGCTGGGGTGTACAGCGTGTCCATGACTTACCCTCAACGTCTTGTCCGATAGATAGTCCCGCCCATTTTCTCTACAAAAAGAAAGAAAAGGCAAAACTTTAGGCATTCCATTGTACCGGTCATTATTCTCTCTGTTGGGAGCTTTGGCGACGATATTATACAAACAAACAAAAAGCACAGAAGGGGACAGTGTAAAATGAATCTGGTTGCACAGAAACAAGGAGTTGCTTTTTATAGGGTGGGGGTGGGGCAGCAAGCACAGACACAGAAGAGCCTCCTTCTCCAAACAACCCAACATCTCCACTCACATCCACACAACAACAACAACATAAGACATGGCTGTTACCCTCCTCTGGAACATGGACTCGTTTCACAGCACATCCCTGTAGCCGTTCATGTCTTTCACGCACACTTTACAGCTGCAGCTCGCTTTGATTCAGCGAATATGGATGCAACATGGGCCTCGGGCATGCAGTGGCCATCTTGGTTCTCAATGCTAGCTGGGAGGAGTGAACTCATCATTCACCAACCAGCAGGCGCTTAGAACCGAGCTGGCTGCTAGGTGCACGAGGCTCATAGTAGGACCACCGTGTGCAGTCTGCCACTGTGGACTCTGGTCCGTCCACGACGGGAGCACGATTGATTGATTGAACATTCAACAAGTTATAATAAAAAATAAATTAAAAAAAAAGCCCAAAGACTTGTTTATGGTCCTTAGACCCTACTGCACGTGTAGCTGGTGAAATAAGACCATGAGAAGAGGTTACTGGGGTTACCTGATGGCTGTGGCAGCTGCCAAGATTAGAGATGCAAGGAGAGCAGGCAGAGACAGAGAGACACAAGAGGAGTGTGAGCGGTGGGACAGAGGAGCAGAGAGGTCCTGCAGTCCAGAGGACCACCCCGGGGCGCCACACGTTAAGTCAAGACTTGTGGTGTGCTAGACTACTTTGATATTTGATATACATTATAGATGATTCAATTAGTGTTGCTATGATATATTTTCTGTATTTATATTATAAAAAGGGAGAATCACTTATTATTATGGTTGTCGGGTTATGAGGTAAAGTCATTAAAAGTGTCGACATAACAATAAGTAGCATTTTACCATTCAAACAAACAACCACATTTGCTGCAATAATTGTGATTTGGTTTGTATTTAATCCATTCCCACTTATACATTCTTGTTGTCTTCATAAAGCACTTTTCGTCAGATGCTTTGCATTCTTATGCGACCCTGTTCCCACTGAAACCTGGTTGCCATGGCAGCCGCAGGCCACTGTACCCCCACTGTAACCCGGTTGCCACGGCAACAGCAGGTCACTGTATCCCCGGTGTAACCCGGTTGCCACGGCAGCAGCAGCAGCAGGCCTACCTGGGGGAGGCTGAAGGCGATGGTTCCCACAGCGACGCTGGGGTGGGTCTTCAGGGTGAAGACGTACTTGTGGGTGACGTTGCGGACCGAGACGTGCCTGCAGGGAGATCACAGTGAGTCCAGATACCTCAACCTTGGGTCATCTGAGAGCTATTTGACTGGTTCGTGATAGAGGTCACACAGTGAGTCCTGATACCTCATCCTGGGGTCATCTGAGAGCTATAGGACTGGTTCGTGATGGAGGTCACACAGTGAGTCCAGATACCTCATCCTGGGGTCATCTGAGAGCTATAGGACTGGTTCGTGATGGAGGTCACACAGTGAGTCCAGATACCTCATCCTGGGGTCATCTGAGAGCTATAGGACTGGTTCGTGATGGAGGTCACACAGTGAGTCCAGATACCTCATCCTGGGGTCATCTGAGAGCTATAGGACTGGTTCGTGATGGAGGTCACACAGTGAGTCCAGATACCTCATCCTGGGGTCATCTGAGAGCTATAGGACTGGTTCGTGATGGAGGTCACACAGTGAGTCCAGATACCTCATCCTGGGGTCATCTGAGAGCTATAGGACTGGTTTGTGATGAAGATACTCCAGCAAAACAGTGGGGAATCGCTGACACTTTTTTATCGAGTAAAATCAATCTAAACATAGCGCCGCAAGCTGCCTTCATTCCTTGAAGTAGGGGTAAGGTTGTGTTCCGCGCAGGCATTCATAATCAATGAGTTTGAGTACATATTCACACAGCTCTGAAAAAAGCCTCCAAAGAAAATCATCTTATTCATCCATTCAGCAGGGCAATAAGACGAAGCGATTCGCCCTATTCATGAGGTGCTTCGGAGAGCGGTCATGTGTTGGACCCCCGGGATGCAGAGCGGTTGGGGGGGCACCATGAGGGACCAGGAGGAATCAGGAGGGACCAGGAGGGACCAGGAGGAACCAGGAGGAACCAGGAGGGCGACAGGATGATGGCCTCTTTTTAATGCATACAACGATGCTACACAAGCAAACAGAAACTAACATGTACACACACACAGTTGCACACACACACACGCACGCACACACACACACGGTCCAACCCACTGTTCAAACTGTTGTTCCTTATCGCTGATGACAGCGCAGTTACTCAGGGACAGCTCGTCTGTGGGGCACTTCGCCGCGTGCATGTTCTGAAGACAAAAGAAACACAATGGGCCCCGGGTCAGGTCAGGCTGAGGTACTGGAGGACTCTGAGTAACACAACAGAGGTGCGAGTAATCCATCACACTCCAGTCCCGTTTAAAATTAAATCGTCTCTGTTACAGGAGTGTACAAAGGATTTGAGAAACATGCGTATTACTCCAGGAAAAGCGTGCATCGACAACTCAGATACTCATTACAAAAGGCACCACTAAGACAAAGACAACACACACACACACACACACACACACACACACACACACACACACACACACACACACACACACACACACACACACACACACACACACACACACACACACTTCAATTGGCTCTGATCAGCAGACAGGGAGAAGACGTAGGGTGAGTTATCATCTATGGAGCAGCGTGCTCATGACGTCGTCTCGGCCCTCCTCGTTACCCTGCAGCCGACCCCTAGAGGTTCTTCACCCCTCAAACAGTCTACGTGTGTTCACTTCAGGACGGAGGAGGTCCTCCTGGACGGGGTGGATCTGAGGCCCGTGAGGTTCACCCCTCCATCAGATGTCTTCAATTAAGAAAGGGTCCTCCAGGGAGAGGTGGATCAGGATCCCTAGAGGACGTGTATCCACCTCCACCAGGAAGTCCCACTGCTGCTTATTGACAACCTGTCCCGTAGCTTCTGGCTCAAAGAATCGTCATCACCTTCACTTCTTCTATTGCTGTTTATTTGGCTGTCTCCTGAACCACTGTATACAGCGAGTTCCATCTTTTCTTAAAGGCTACTGGAGAGCACCCGTTAATATACATTACATACATATAAATATTATTATTCCAGCTTGCAGTCTAAAGAGTAAATGCTCTTCTTCTCCTTGAATTGTTCATCTGATCCAGTAAAGGCTTTTCCAACATGAATTTGACATGGAAAATCGGTATTAATAAAGTTTGTCCTGGTGTTCATAACACCAAGACAAACTAAAAGCTGTCTACACTATAGTGAGCCACACACACACACACACACACACACACACACACACACACACACACACACACACACACACACACACACAGCAGACAGCAGACTGTGTTTACATCGTCAACAATCCACCAAACTTATAACGATTAAATAGTGCTGCTTATTTTATTATTGATACATCTTACCACTCTTGCATTGTGTTTTAATGTATCTGCTACAGTGTAGGAGGATATGTTAATACTATTTATTTATCAGCTATTTCAGAGCATTGACTCAACTTTGAACAACCTGTCAAACTAACTAAACGGAATGTTTCACTACTCATCTGACCGGTAACACCTCCCATGCAGCTGTTAGCACTGGTTAAAGTGAATTAAAGTGAGTCAAGGTGATGTAAAGTGAGGTTAAGTGAGCAGTCATGAGACTCTCTATCGTTTCCGGGCTGACTTGAATGACGGCTCATTCACAGACCAATGCTGTAGCCTTAAGGGTAAGTGCTCAGGGCCCTTAACTTAACCTCACAGTCACACTGCTTGTTAAGAGGTTATTTTGTGCTTGAGATGTTATTCGAACTCACCCGGCCCGCCATCTCTGAACTCTTGTTGTTTAAATCCAAGTGTAGAAAAACGCGACGTTGACAGAACAACGCGTACGACCTCTCTGGGCGGGGCCTTGAGTGCTGACGTCATCACGCACACGAAGTGAACGCCAACTGCCTCTCTGGGCGGGGCATCGAGTGGTGACGTATTACGCATTTGACGTACAAAAAACACCGTTTTTTTTCTTTTTTGTAAGTTAAATGATATCAGCCACTCACAGGTAAACATCCGTATGTATCGCACAACCACGGATCCTTAGCATTTTGACTGAACATTTAGACGCAGACATTTTTCAAAGACAATTCAGAGACAACTTCAAAAGAATCAGACTTTATTAATTCATCTGAACATCAGATGGTTCTCTCGTTTCACTCTGATTGCGTTCAACGTCTCAGAGTAGGTAGTACAATGATGAAAAACAAATGTGAGAATAAAGGATATCTTTCACCAATAAGGAATCATAATACTAACTTTTTACTTTCTTCAAGGCAAATTGTTTTAGGCTTTCTTTTGCTTTTTAGGAGTGGGATGAATTATTTTGATTCTTCCAATTAGAAATGGCCTAGTCAGGATGTGTGCTTGTCTTTGGGGCTCTAGATCTGCGTGTCAAGAAAACTAAATTGACGGCACGTATCAGAGCATTGTGAACAAAGGGCCTCAAACAAATAAACTTTAGTACCAATGTTTTGTACAATGACCAAACTTGAGTATGTACAATGACCAAGGCTTAGACCTAGAATAAACAGCCATGAACCGAACCCCAAATGGAATGCACTCTTTCTGCTGACGCCAAGCTTCAGGTTGGTTTGGTTTGAACCTGGTTGGTGTCAATTTAACACCGATACATTGCCACATCTATTTTAAGCAAAATAAATCACAATTCAAAGCCGTCATTGTTAACTGTCATTTAATGCCCTTTAATGTCGTGCGGCCTTACACCATTTGGCAACAGCAGAAAAAGAATCATAATTGAATTTCAAACAGTGGTCAAATCTCAAACCCTATAACACGAGGATTATTTGCCTCCACTATGTTTTATTCCCACCCCCCATTGATATTAAATACAGGCACATGGTCAACCCAGTGCAACGTATAGTTCAGACACTGAAAGGGGCATTCAATTGAGACTTACTACTGACCCTTAAACTTTTAGCAGCCTCTCAAATATGTAGGCCTATCCTGTCACTCATACCAATTAAATTCATTACGCTTATCTTGTTTTTGCAAGAGGCAAGACAAAATCCTTAAAATACAAAATATTTATTTCAAAAATGACTTCATAAATGACAGGGGGGATTGGGGGTTGAAATAATGAAAACCATACAAATGACTTGTTACTAGCATATCCCACTTGCGCTAGGAACTAAGAATGAAGAACTGATTTTAGGGGTTAGTCGGACGTCGCCATGAACCATCTCCACTTCTGCCTTTCTTACTTATACATGAAAAACCATTGGCAAACAGAAGGGTGAAATCAGTGGCCACCGTGGAAGGGCTGGATCCACTGGGCGGATTTATACGAGCAGACGAAGAACAAGAGAAAGGGCAACATCAGGGAGAGGGTGAATATGTTGTTGAGCTTCTGGAGCGGGAGCAGGTGGTTGGCGTTGATATGGCGGGCCCAGTACACTAGAGGGCGCTGTTTGACCAACACTTTAAATCGGTGGATGCCTAGTGTCTGAACGTCTTAAAAACAATGTGCCTCTTTAGAATATAAACCAGGAGGACAGAAAACCGTGTGCCTGCACATTACATTACAAACAGGTTGCGGAGGTCACACCCTTGAGGTTGCAGTGGAGTTAAAGTAGGGCTTTGTAAGCCCAATCTTCTGTATACGATATATATTATAGAACATATGTATTCTGAAACTTGTAATCATTTATTGGTGGTTGAACTGTTTTCCCTGATGGCCTGCTGGGACCAGTGCGTGTTGTACAGAATCCTGCATGGATATCAAAAACAAAAACAAAGAGACAAGGAGATGATGATGAAGTTTGTCCGTTGTGGGAGGGCGGGCGGGAAGAGGGAGAGATCTTTCGATTGGGCACTGGGAATCCGGTTTGATGCAGTTTGGGGGACGGTTGTCGCTCTCCCTAGTCCCTTTCTTAAAATATTACACACGCGGGTCACACGCACACACACACCTCCTCCATCTCTCTGCTGTGGTCACCGCTTGTTCTGGGGACAGGAGAGAGAAGCACGAGGTGAAGATGGGAACGCCTCGTCGGTCACAACGAAGCGTACCGTGCCCTTCTACAGCTGTGGACACCATGAGGCATGAGCTGTATTCCTGAAGGGCCTCTTCTCATGTACACTACAGTTCAAAAGTTCGGCGTCACCTACATACAATTTCACGTTTTCCAAGAACATTTTAACAGTGCTAACATAATTGCACAGGGGTTTTCTAATCAACAATTAGACTTTTAACAAGATTAGCTAAACCATGTACCATTAGAACACAGGAGTGATGGTTAGTGGAAATGGGCCCATGTACAACTATGTAGATATTTCATTAAAAATCTGCCGTTTCAAGCTAGAATAGTCATTTACAAAATGAATAATGTCTAGACTGTATTTCTGATAAATATCATATTATCAGTGCTTTTCTTTAAAAAAATAAGGACCTTAGTGACCCCAAACCTTTGACCATTTAATTTACAGTTAATATGCACTTCTCGTCAGCATGAGCTTACTGTTAAGCCAATCTAGAATGTATTCCCAGTTGGTTCAGCAACATACCCACTTGTACACTCTCAACAGCGGATTATACACAAAGAATACCTAGATTCATATAAATAACTAGCACATGAAACATGTGCTATTTCCTCATTTGAGTATACATTCATTTGTTTAACTTCATGTATTAAAACTAACGAGTACAATGCCCATTAAACCTACAATACCAGATAAAGAGAATGAACTCAGACAGTCCAAACACACTCCTATTCCAGGAGCAACGATGCATCACTTCTGTTTCGTCCATTTTATTTGATCATGTTTAAACGGCAAAAGTGGACCAGCGTCGACGGCGGTCGCCTCCACGCAGCACTGGCGTGTGGATGCGGTCGCAGCGCTCTCACCTATGTCAGCTTCTTGGCCTTGTTGTAGAGCGCGTCCACCACCTTGCTCATGTTCTGGATGGTCTCCAGGGCGGCTCCGTATGTCTTGTCCACCGGCGGCTCGTCGAAGATGATCAGGACCCCCTCGCCCTGATCCAGGATCCCTGGAGGAGTCGGCACAAGGGGGACGAGCGGGTTAGGGTTCTGGACGAGGGTTTGGGGGGGGGGGGGGGGAGGCTGGACCGGTGGGTCTAGAGAGACCTTCCCCAGATTAAAAACGTACCGTGGAACTTTTTATCCAGGATCATCTGTGACAGTTTCCTCTCCACATCCCCCTGGTGAGAATAAACATCAATGAAATCAGAGACCAGACGCGTACACAAGTGAAAGTAAAAGAAAAAGTGGATCAAATGAAAGCGAGACATGCACGTTGAAGATATCTATACCGTTGAGAGTTTGATGATTTCTGATATGTGAAGTATCTGAAAAACAAAAGAACAATTCACACATTAGACGTGAGCCGGACGGCTGGGACATTATACTAATGGACGTTACTAATGTTAAACCACCGCCTGCGAGTGCAAAGGGTCACAGGAGGCCATGTGTTCAACCACCTCTAGAAGTCAGCGTTACCCTTCATGGTGAAGAACTCTGCCCCCCGCTAACCGGGTCACGCCCCCCCCACTAACCAGGCCACCCACGTAACCGGGTCTCGCCACTAACCAGCCAATCCCACCCCCGTAACCAGGGTTAGGGTGGTTAACCCTGGCTAGCGGTACCTGTACTCTGGAGAAGGGCTCGATGACCCTGATGAGGTTCTGTTCCAGCAGGTTGTCGTAGAGCGTCACCAGGTGGGAGCTGATGATGGGGTCGTCCTTCAGCTCTGATCTGTACTCCGTTAGCGCCTGGGGGGGGGGGGAGACAAATCACAGATGCTGAAACCGTCCCACCTGGCCTCACAAGGGGCATCAGGAAAGAAGTTCACGTAGAACAGGGAACTCGCAATAAAATTAAAAGTGGAGGTGAAATGGTGTCAAATCACTCGTCTGCCTTTCAGTCACTTGGCAAAACCACAAGAATATCCTGCCGCCGTCAAGTTAGAACGTGGAACTAAAACGCATGAATCGTCATTAACTGAGAATTAGAAACCAATTCAAGACGAGTGGCAAATGTTCAAAGCGATCCTTGACGCACTCATTATCCTGCTGAGAAAAGACGAGGCGGCACTGGACGTGATGTGCCAAGTAGACCAGGGCACTCCAGAGAGCAAGGCAACAGAAAGGCTCTTACCTTTTCAAAGTCCGCTAATGATCTGTTCTTGCTGGCCTGGGCGACACATTTCATTGCGTCTGTCTGAGAGAAGGAAGGCGAACGGGGTGAAAACCGCCAAACATTATTGGAGGGGAAGCCATTAAGAGCTGCGTTGATGCCTTTGAACAACACGTACATATTAGTAACTATATTGTGTAGTTAATGAAATCAAAATAGTTTAAAAGAGTGTAAAAAGTTGAACTGAGCGTAGGCGAGGCCTCACCTGTCGCCCGGCGTGCCGTAAGCCCAGCTTGCCACTGATCAGCAGAGGCACCTCCTCTGGTCTGAAGAGAGAGAACACCAACATCTTCATCACAACACTGTGCTCGTATAGAACCACAAAGAACTGCCTTAAGAACCCTACTGCTTATATTAGGCCAGTAAGAAGGCTACGAGGGCGGCATGTGGCTCAGGAGGTAGAGCGGGTTGGCTCGTAACCAGAAGGTTGTTGGTTCGATCCCCGGTTAATGTCGAGGTGTCCCTGAGCGAGACACCTCACCGTGACAGCTCCTGACGCGCCGGCTGTCGCCTTGCATGGCTGACACGGCCCACTGTGCCGTTGTAAATACAGGTGGTGTATACCGTCAATGTTAAAACCCCTCTTCAGATCTTTAACCCATTAGTGAGGTCTCTTACGAGTTGAGGACGATCTTGCAGAGCAGCATGTATTTCAGTGCTGTGACCGCCCGGGGGCTGTCGATGGAGTCGTAGCCCTCAAAGGCCTCAAAGTAGTAGGAGTAGGCCGTCTTCCAGTCCTTCTCCTCAGCTGCGTGGATGATCCCTGCAACGCAACCGACAAGTTCAGAGTCAAGTCATGCAGCGACGGTACCAGACCGTCGTCGACGGACCGTCCATCTGACGAAGGTCCGGGGCCAAACAGAACGGTTGATAAACACGTTGCTGCACTGCTGAGAAACCGAGCAGAACAAGATGGATGGATGGATGGACGGCTCACTTACCGGACTGCATGTCCAGAGCTGCCTGGAGCTTGGGGGGGCAGTAGATGCCGTTGGCGGTGGTCCTGGCTGAGGTGAGGGCCGCGCGGGCCTTGGGCAGGTTGCTGAGAGCGTGGTAGGTCTTGCTCTCCAGCAACTGGACCTCCACCAGCAGAGCTTTGTCGTCCATCTTCTTCAGCTCTTGGAGCAGCTGGGTGCCTGGTTGGAAATGAAGAGGAACGCACAGTGAGGAAAATAGCAAGGACAACAGTTATCAAACAAAAGGTATAATTTATCACTGAACTGTGGGGACGGCTAAAAACGAAACCAGAGTTATCTTAAGACAGTATTAACAACGGGCAACTCTCAACATCCTTAATGGCAGGTCTGCAACCCAGAGCTGCCATGTGGTTTCCTGTATCCTTTGATAAATGAACAACTCCCATTTGCCCAAATGGAAAAAATTAGTTCTGTTGCTGTGCCAACACAAAAACCCCGCAGCCTGGAGTCTCTTACCGAGAGAAAGGGCCTCCGGGTACTTCTTGGTGTCAAAGTAGAGCGAAATCAGTCGCGCCTGTTGAAGAGAAATACGAAGACACGGTCAAAGTTATTATTTAGTAAACCAACAGGTGCAAGACAAGACGCTTCACACATTATACTGGCAGGTCTCAATGTAGGTACCTCCTAAAGCCTAGGTACCTAGACCTACCAGCGATCAACTAACCCCAATTTACCCCTTCCAATTCATTATTCTGTCTGTTTTAGCGTGTTGCGCTGACTACAATTGAATGCCTGGATTAACCCGACAGTTAACCGGCCAGCAGCCCAGTACGTTTCTCCACCTAGATCTGTGCTGGATAGTTGGGCAACGTTTGATTCAGTCCCCTGGGTAGGCTGGTGGACTGATCTATCCAGCACAGATCAAGGTGGACACGCCCACTAGTGATGTCATATGGGGCAGATTTTCGAAACGGCTTGTGAGGCTAATCACACTCACACCTGGAGGTATAATATGCCTCCTTTAAGGGAGTTTTCTCTTGCCCTCTGAGGGGCTAGGGTCAGTCGGGTGTCATAAACACACAGCCTGTTAAGCCCTTTGAGACTGAGGCTGTGAATAAGGGCTAGACCTTTATCTTCCGTACTTCCTTTATCTTCCGTATTTAAACGTACTTTTGTCGAACTTGTTTAACTGTTTGTCTAATGTTAACTTATTAGTTTAGCGTAAATATATTAGATCAGTGCCTGCAACTATTGGCACAGATGCACGTTTACCCCATCTACCCTCAACTGAGGTTATTTTTTATGTTGGCATGACGGTGGGCATAAGCAGTTTTATTTCCATTGTTGTGGATACACTAAACTTGACTTTGAATAACCCTTATGCTCTGTAGCATTTAGAAAGTAAAACTGTAGCATCCGACTCCTGTGCGCGGCGACTCCTCACCTCGAGCGCCTGTCTGAGGAAGGTCCTCTTCTCCGTCTTGGCCCACTCGATGCACTCCAGACACAGCTCCACCTCCTGGCCCGTGGCCGCCTCCATGTCCAGGAACAGGTCCAGCAGGGAGCGCACCAGACGGGCCGCCTTGGCCTTGCTGATGGAGATCAGGAACGGCCGCACGAACTTCAGCAGACCGCCCAGCTCTGTGGGACATGGTGAGAAACGTCAGCGGGTTGACGGAAAGAGTCACCGAGTAACGCTCGGCCACTCTGTATCGTTAAATGAGAACAAGGGAAATCTAGAAAAAAGATAAAACGACCGACGTTCAAGACTCACTTGGTCACCTTGACGCTGCATAGCCTCCCCCCTTAACCCTCCTACGCACTTGTTGTCTGTTGTGAACGTCCTGGCACTTAATGAATGCACTTATTGTATGTTGTACATAATGGCACTTTAAAATACTACTTAGCCCGGTGTTGAAACTTATCCTAGTTGTATACGGTGAATGAGTTAACCTAGCTATTGTTAGTGCTTGCCACTTGGTTCTATGAACATCCTTACTGTACGGACAGCGATATATTGTTTCTCTTTCTTCTGACAAATGGACTTATGTGAGTCGCTTTCGATAAAGGCTAAGGCTAAATGCCCTTAATCTAAATCATTAGAAGAAGTTATACAAGTAGTTATACATTAAAAAAAAAGCTACATTTGCTAAATAAATTAGTGATGCACGACTCTGCTCTCCAGATGGCTCCAGGAGGTCAGACGATTAGAGAGGCTCACCTGCAGCCTGTCCCGTCTTGGCCAGCAGAGTACCCAGCTCCAGGATGCTCTGTTCTTTAACCCTGACGGCTTCTTCATCACTCTCCTGGACATCTCTCCTCACTGTTGGAAGGACAAAAACCAGTCAGTTGAGCTCAGGAAGCTTCTGAACCAACACCTCCCGGCGCCTGCCTGGTTCCACGCAGCGGGTATTTCAGTGTTGGTGTTGACATGCGATCCGTCAGGGAGCGTTTTCCATTGGTTTCATCAGACCAGGAACACCAATCCCAGACCCGTTCAGGGTCAGGGTTCAACCTGTGTCCAGGATATGCTGTGAGCTACAATGCTAGTGTGACAAGGCAGGAGCAGCCGGGATAGGGATGCTAGCTTCATTAGCTTATACTGGATCCACCAGAAACACACAAACGCTCCCAACACCGCCGTGAACGTTTGATGCTGAACACTTGACAGCGATTGAACCGCACATGGCTCAAAAGAGAAACAACCCCATTGTGGTTTGACCATGAAAAAAACAAAGGGTTTGATGACATGCCACCAAAACGTTTCACAACAATAATGACCAGGCTAGCCCGAGAAGAAGCTGCTATCAAAGGCCTTTTAATTAAATCCAACACACACAAACCCCTTCACCCCTCATTGACATCCTGTTCATAGTTCTGAGCAATAACACTTTAAGCACATTCCGGAGAGGGCCACTACGGGACCCGTTCAGCTAGCCCCTTAGCTAACGGTTTGTAGCTAATGCTAACGCTCCCGTCCTGCAGTGAGTCAGCAGCACGGACCGGCTTGGGGGGATAGCAGCTAGCCTAGCCTCGTATCATATCATCCGTGGCTTTTAAAAACGTGTAATAACGAATGACCAGTGCCGTGAGTCTGTAGTTACCTATCGAGTGGAGTATGTCGATGGAGGCGCTGGAGTCCGTGGTGATGAGGGACTGAGCCCTCTGAAACTCGACTACCGCTGCGGCCGCCATCTTGCTATTCAAATCCCGCCCCTGGTGGTGGAGAGACGTCTGGCATCGCGTGGGGAGCGGCGTAAGTACGTGCAAGTCACGTGGTCTCGTCACGTGACGCGTGCTTACGTCGCTCCGCCGATACTCCGCTGCGTCGATGCGCCGCTCGGTCGCGCCGCTGCACGCTGCACCGCCTCGCCGCTTCGCTGCTCCAACGCAAGGTCAGATGCATTGTGGGAAGGGACATTCATTCATGTGCATTAATAAATGCACAGAAACAATAGTTTTTTTGCAGAAATAATCTTTGTGGTGTGTTATTAGTCATTATAAAGAGATATTCGTATTACTTTATCCACGCTCATCACAGTCACGTGATAAAGATAAACCAACCGTTTTTTATTTTTTATTTAAGTTTTTGCTGTTAGCCTTATGACTGGAGTGTAAAACTGAAAGGAAAATACGTTACACAACTGTTGGTTCCTTTGCAAAAGCAATTGCATATTAACAAAATAAACGATGGGAAGAAAATATATTTTTTTTTAAATAGGCCTAATAATAAAATAGGCATAGGCCTACATACAGTAGGAAATAACCAATGGGAAATGAAACACATTAGCCTATTTACTCAAATAGAAATAAATTAAAAATATATACATATAAAAAAATAAAAAATAAAGAAATAAACCCATTCTGTCGTATAGGCAAAAATGCATACAATAGGATGGAGAAACATGCGTAGAATGAGTTCACGGGGTTCACTTCGCTCCTATAGACTTGTGATTGGACAGGGCTGCAGAAACAGAACCCAGTCTGGGCGCACAGCGGCGCCCCAGTACCGCCCAGTCGTCCCAGTCAGCTCGAGACCGCCGCTGCACGCTGCAGATCCCGCAGCATCCGCGTCGCGCGCCAAGGACCAGCAGCGCATCTCCTCCACAGCGTCCGCATCTCGCGCGAGGAGGACCAGTAGCGCATCCTCATCCCAGCGTCCATTCCACAGTTGCCCATCGATGCCTGCACACCGAAGCATCGGGCGTGTTTGACGTTAACGTTGTTTTCTTCCTCTCGTGTTCCCGGATTGGATTGTTCTGCGTCTTTACTCGATTCGTGGAGATATTATCCGTCTGGATCCGGTCACACACGGAGGGCTTTGACCAAATACCATCCGCGCATCACCGCAGTGCGATTGTTTTTCCCCACTGAGCGAAACACAAACATCTGGTAAGTGGCCCATCTTCTCCCGATGCCTCCCAGATTAAACCATCCTCCGCATAATTTAGGCAAAGTCCTCAATAATATGATATTTCTAAATGTTACAGGCCGAAGGGGACATTTGAGGCTAAATTCTAATATTGTAGTGTATTGTATTAAAATAGATTCGTTAAGGGAGCCTCCGTAGAGGGCGCGATAATAACAGGACATGGTTTTTACTGTACTGGGAACCGCCTCGACGCAGACTGGTGTTCAGCACCATGGAGAGCACTGGTGTACACAAGCCCGCATGCTTGAGGAAATGCGCTTTATTCAGGACACCATCCTGAGGGACAGCGAGGAGACGAACGGGTCCGAACCTGGTGATCTCTGGTTCTGCGTGATGGAATGAGGGATTTGTCCGTCCTTTCCTGTAATGCGCCACCGTACATAACTCTAGTGATTGAAGGTTTTTGAAAAGCGGTGATTATGATGATTACTACACCGCTCGTGTTTTGATCTGTTTGCCCTACGATCATCGATATATTAACGGCAGGGGGAATGTAGGCCCATCACGATGTGAGCAAAAGCTCAGCCCTCCTGCAGATTAGAATGTTTACGTCCTCGGCTTCCATTTGAGGCTGCGCTCATGTGTGTCTGACGGGCGGCCATTGCCCCCACATCTAGAGCATCGCTTTAAGCTTCGATTCATCTCCAAAACACACTTCACAATGAGTACCCTGTAAATTACACATGCATTGTAGCTTCTCTCCCTAAATGGTACAGTCCAAGATCATTAAAGCCTATTATCTATTATGGGAATGGGTTTAGCAGCAGCCTATTTTTTCAGTTTGTTTATCTATTTAAAAGGGACAGTGTACATTAATCAACATGGCCATTGCATCGGACATATAAATGTACCAGATTTAGTTAAAAAACTATTTTTCATCTGTAGTCCCTGGCAGGTTGGTGTTAGATAGAAGAAACAAAAGCATAAAAGCAACACAACATATGGTTAGACAGGTGACTGACATTGACATTACATGGACATAGTGATAGTAGACGCGTGCCCTTTTGAGTGAATGAATAGAAAGTAGTGTCATTGAATGGTCTCAAAATGCAGCTACCTATTCGTATTAGCATATTTTGCATAAATTAGTGTGTCGCTTTCTGAGAGCATGGCCTACCGCCTGTGTACGCTCCCGCACATTCAGGGAAATGTGAAAGGTTGGGCGCGGGGGGGGGGGGGGGGGGAGGGAAGGGTCTGGCTTTGAACCCCAGTGCCAAAAGTCAGCCCACACCAGCTAGCAATGACATGCATCTCAAAAGACCAACATAACGTTTAGATTCACCAAACGAAAAACAGCTAAATGACTAAAACCCAAAATCCATAGTAAACAACATCCAGGAGCTGCAATGCCAGCAGAACACAGAGCACCCCAACACGCCCCCGTCTCTGAGCGACCCGTCTGTTGTGTGTTTCCCCCGCAGGCGCCGCTGGCCACACGCAGACACGGAGCGGCGAGCGCTAAAGACCCCGGCAGCCAATCGTAGAGAGCCGCCTCCGTCCCGCCCAGAGCTGCAGATGCCTGAGACCTCCGGCAGCCTGTAGCCCGGGTCCCCCTGTCCCCCAGAACCATTGAGGCGCCGACCCCCCCGGGACCCCCCCCGCCAGACACCCACCCCTCCCGGAGCGGCTGAACCCCCCCCCCCACCCGGACGGACGCCCCAGCCCCCCCCACCCACCGACAGTCACCATGGGAACCGTGCTGTCCCTGTCACCCAGCTACCGCAAGGCCGCCCTCTTCGAGGATGGGCCGGCCACGGTGGGCCACTACATGGCCGTGCAGAACAGCAAGAACGCCAAGGACAAGAACCTCAAGCGCCACTCGCTCATCAACGTGCTGCCATGGAAACGCATCGTGGCGGTATCCGCCAAGAAGAAGAGCTCCAAGAAGGTGCAGCCCAACGGCTACCAGAACAACGTCACGCACCTCAACAACGAGAACCTGAAGAAGTCCCAGTCCTGCGCCAACCTGTCCACCTTCGCCCAGGACGGGACCCCGCCACCGCCCCCGCCGCCGCCCGCCAAGGGCTCCGCCGTCCCCCCGGTGTCCTCCGTCAAGAAGGCCCCGCTGGGCAACTCCACCAACGCGGCCGCCGCCCCCGGGACCCCCAAGCGGGTGATCGTGCAGGCCTCCACCAGCGAGCTGCTCCGCTGCCTGGGCGAGTTCCTGTGCCGGCGCTGCTACCGGCTGAAGCACCTGTCCCCCACCGACCCCGTGCTGTGGCTGCGCTCCGTGGACCGCTCCCTGCTGCTGCAGGGCTGGCAGGACCAGGGCTTCATCACGCCCGCCAACGTGGTGTTCGTGTACATGCTGTGCCGCGACGTGGTGCCGTCCGACGTGGCGTCGGAGCACGAGCTGCAGGCCGTGCTGCTCACCTGCCTCTACCTGTCCTACTCCTACATGGGCAACGAGATCTCCTACCCGCTCAAGCCCTTCCTGGTGGAGACCTCCAAGGAGACTTTCTGGGACCGCTGCCTGTCCATCATCAACCTGATGAGCGGCAAGATGCTGCAGATCAACTCCGACCCGCACTACTTCACCCAGGTGTTCGCCGACCTCAAGAACGAGAGCCAGAAGGAGGAGGAGCGCAGCCGCCTGCTGATTGGCCTGGATCGGTGAGGGGGAGGCGTGCGGGCGGCCGGGGGGGGGGCGGGGCAAAGCTGAATTCTGGTCTGGCATTTTCTGACCGTCTCACTCTTTGTGTTTTATTGGTACCGGTTGTGGCACAGGATGTTGTAGTTGTATTTGACATCGACATGTGGTTTGTTTTATAAGGCTTCTGGCTTGGTTGAGGAGGCTTAGAGGGGGGGGGGGGGGGGGGAAGTCTGGAGATGAGATTAGTAATCATGAATAAATCTCTGAATGTCTCATTTGGTTGCAACCAAGTGCGTTTCACCGCTGTCTGAATTCGAAGGCATCAGGATTTCATGGATCAAAACGCCACCAAACCATCTCTTTTTTTCCACCAATAAGATGCTAATATGATAATTCATATTTCTAGACAAACCACGGGTAGAGACACCTCTTTCTTCAAAATGCCAGACTCGGGTACATCCTTTGCTACCACAAATCTATAAATATATATAAATATATATATCTATAATAAATATTGAAAAACCCTAAAAACAAGACAAAGACAAAAAAAAAAAAGAGGTTAGGACGAAGCGGAATGATGAATCTACAGCAATGAATGTGGAGCGACAGGGGCTGACTTCCTGTCTGAGGAGAGGGATGTGCGCTGACTTCCTGTCTGAGGAGGGGGTTGTGCGCTGGCTGTACCACCGCGGGGGGAGAGGAGACAATCTCGCGTGACCACTTTCCTTCACGCATCACTGCTGAGCAGGCTCCCCGGCGGACAACCACCCTGGCTCTTTGAAACGCCAGCACCCACACAGCCACACACCCCCCACCCCCCCCCCCCCCGTCCACTGAACGAGACGGGACCTCTCTGCGGGACGCATCGCCGACCAGCCAGGGGGGGCCGGCGGGTGGGAGACCCCGGGCACCGTGTTGATCTGAGTGTGTCTGTGTCAGTATGAGTCGGGGCAGGGGGGCCCGTGGGCGGACAGCTGGATGTAAGAGCCGGCACTGTATTATAGGACCTTTTACCAATATAGGACGACCCTGAGTTGAGGACCGGTTACTCGCTCTGCCCGCATAGGACCGACCTCGTTTTCCTCACAGAAAAAAAATGAAAAGTAAGCCAACAATTTAATGGATGTTCTCTTTCCTCTCCATCTCCCCTAAACTATGGATGCTTATTTATTGATTTTCTGGAAAGAAAATTGTCCTCTCTTTTTTTATTTTATTACTTAATAACTTAATCTAATGCACGTGTGCCATGCAATTTTACAGTTTTAGAAGGGCAGGAGCAATGCCTTTATTTATTTGTTTGGACTTGATTTTTAAGTGCATCTGCGTTAGAGAATGCTGTGAACAAGGTGGGGCTAGTTGATTTAGCTATGCTTGCTAAAATAGGCTATTTGTTTACAGAGAAATTCTTTTGTACTTTGTCTAAAAGTTGTGTTAAAAAAAAAAGAGCAAACACTTTGGAATGAAGGTTCATCTTTGTGTTTATGATTTCTTCAGCTTAGTAAATGTTACTACAGTGCCATATCTTTGATCAAACCTTGTAGATCAAACGGAAGCCGATAGATTGGTTTCAGATGTTCAATATGAATCACGATATGTATACCGATTCTTCATTTGTTGCCATTACGTATTCTTCTAATGACATTAATGTGTACATAAAGGGAAAATACCTTTTGAATGGGCTAGACAAGAGAATGATTTTCTAGAGGCAATGCTGGTGAACTTGTCTTTGGTGGGAATGAAGATTGATGGTGATTGATACACATGAATGTCCGTAGGGATTTGAGCTATGAATATCGCGTTAAAAGCCCTCCGATTATTGAAGACCATCGTTAAATCTGACGTCACCAAAGTGTCATCGTAAGGATTGACCTTGAAAACAAACAAACACATCGCAGACCCTATGTTGAAGAGTGATCCTTGAAGACATCAAACACACACACACACACACACACACACACACACACACACACACACACACACACACACACACACACACACACACACACACACACACACACACACACACACACACACACACACGCGCACACACCCGCACACAACACCCGTGCATGAGTAAAGTCAAACTGAGGTCACACGCATATCAGTAAGAAATGAATCGATGACGTCACCGAGTTCTGTCCAAACGACGTGTTGCCGCAACATCAACGTTCATCCAGGTGGAGGGATATAACCCCCTCTAGTTCCCCCTGTCACAGACACCACCATAGGTTCTACAGAGTATTGGGACACCACGTTTACCTTAAGAGCGCAAACAGAGCTGTTCATCTGATTGGATTATACGCTCCATCATGGGTGACAATCATGTCGCGCTTTCCCTTAAAGCTTCTGCAAATATATCGGCGGTTCAACCGCGCCGTACGAGCCGTTGTCAGAGCCCCGTCTCACGATAAGGTCGGTCAACACTTGGCGCAACCGAACCGTTCACACCGGTCGGTCTCTCCGCGTCTCGCGTGTAAACGATACCGGCGCGGCGCATGTTTTCTTTTCAGCAGAGGTGTTCACCCAAAAGTCTCCCAGTCTGATCAGCCATCATGAACCAGCCGGGCGCTACACCTATAGATGTCATCCGATCGCAGTTAAACGTCTCTTATGTGTGTTGTGTGAAGTTGCGCATGGCTCAGGGGGGCGTGTCCAATGTGTGTGCGTGTGTGTGTGTGTGTGCGTGTGTGGCGGGGGACCCATGTGATCGGCCAATCCAAAACGAACCTGTAAGTACAATCAGTTCATTGGCCCATCATCGCTTGGCAGGGCGGTTGTGGGGGTCTGCGTACCCCCTGTGGTTCGGTGCCAGTCCTCGGACCCCTGTCTCAAGGCGGGCGGACACACACGTCCCCGTGTCTCCATCACACCCCATCTCCCGAGCATCGTGGCTCTCCTCAGCAGGGTCTAGTGTGTTCTACAGAGAAGGTCCCATGGCTCTTCAGCACCATGGATAGGGTCTGTGTCCGTCCCGGAGCTCTGGAGGGTGTGAGTGCTTGTGACTCTCTGTGAACACCCAGCTCGGCCTCTGCTTCGACATTGAAGACAAAACAAAACAGCAGGGCATCAAAAGGATAAAGGGTCTGATTTTCTCCTCCGTCCGATTCCTTCTTCTTTTTTTTTACTTGCATAACTGAGTTGTTGTTTGAGAAAATACTTTTGAAAAACCTACAAAAATATCTGAAAAAAAACACATTAAAAGGGATAGTTTAACATTTCTGTCAATTTTTCCTTTCTGTATATTGTTGAGTACTCTGTAGAACAACAAAAATAGTTTTGAGGCATTCAAGGGTTGCGAGTGTGCGTGAATGTGTGTGTTGGAGTGTCTGTGAGAGGTTTATTTGTACAGATGACCGGGTGAATTTTGTTTTCTTAGGGGCAAAAAAAAAAGCTGAAAATGGAATACATGCCATTGTGGTAGGAGGAGAGGTGATGCGTGTTGATGCTGTTCAATAAAATATTCTTTTTGAAAAAGACAAAAAAGTTGTTCCTGTATTTGAAACATTATCGGTTGATTTCTGCTTACTTTGATTTATTTTTGTACTGTGATGGAAAAAAAATAAAATGCACTGGTCGTACAAGAATCGCCTAGTCGTTGTGGGTCCTTATTTCGTCCTACCCACCAGTTAAACCACCAGTTAGACCACCAGTTCAACCTCCAGTTAGACCACCAGTTAAACCATCACCGGGATGTGGTTCAGGCTTTAACCAGCATCCCACTCACACCTGACCCCCGTCGGTTCATGGATGAGAGAGCACTGGGAGAGGGTGATGTCATTTGAGCCTTCAGGGTTTGACTGGACGGGAAAGAGCTTCACATCAGCTGAGAGGGAGCACAGTACTGCACTAACGCAGGCTCTACCTGACGGGGAGGACCGATGGATTCACCTATCGGCTGACCTAGGTAGGATAGGTGGGGTGAGTGAACCATTATAGACCGGGCCTCAAAAGGGGCCGTTCTAGTCTGAGATGAGACGAAGTCTCCTTCTATGTATATAATACGATATATAAATATGATTTATAATATATATTTTAGAGCAAGACTGAGAACAAGGAACAATATAACGATAAAAATAACAATATATAATCTGATATATATTATAGAGCAGGATGGACAGCAAGGAACAAAATAATATCCCATTGAGTTTAACAATTGCCCTAAGGACCCAAGTCACTCAAGGCCCACTTCAATCATTCATCATTTGCTTTCTTGCACCTTTTACCATCATGAGCCCTGAGCTCCTCCACCTCCTCCACCTCCCCCCCCCCCCCCCCCCCCCCCTCCCACGTCACCAGCCACCCATCAGTCAGAGGGTGCCGTGGCTGACGCTGCAGCAGCAGAGAGCCACGCTGTGTTGACCTCAGCAGCCTTCACTCAGCCGCATCTCGGCCAGCTCGACAGCTGTGATTGGTAGGGCGGATTAATGCTAAGCCCCGCCCAGTTATGACAACATCAGCTCAGGGAGAATAACAGCTAGTCTGACATCCTCTGGTGGGAAAGTACTGTGTATGTACTGCTGTTTAGTGGTGGAAAAAGTACTTTTTATATACTGCAGTTTAGTGGTGGAAAAGTACTGTTTATGTACTGCTGTTTAGTGGTGGAAAAAGTACTTTTTAGATACAGCTGTTTAGTGGTGGAAAGTACTGCTTATATACGTATGTTTAGTGGTGGAAAATTACTTTTTATATACTGCTGTTTAGTGTCGGAAATTACTTTTTACACACTTATGTTTAGTGGTGGAAAGTACTTTTTATATACTGCTGCTTAGTGTTGGTAACGTAATGTTTACATACTGCTCTGAGCATGGGAATTGAACCTGAAACCTTTGGGCTGGTAGGCTGAGGCCCGAGCCACTACCTCGTCCTGCCCAACATCTGACCATCGGAACAAACACATAAGCGCGTTATGCTTTGACGTACATTTATTAATAAACGATGAATGAAATAGAATCTGGAAAGCATAATTACATCTTGCACATGGAACACAGTAGGACATGGAAGGTGTGCATACATGTATTGCTGAAGCTGACCTTTGGTTCGTTCATTACGTTTGGTTAAAGCATACAGAAGTATTCAAAATACAAAATAAGGCACATATTGGATTAGTGAATGTAAATTGTGTAAATGTTGGTATTTGCATATTTCAGAAATTCAAAGGAAAAACATGAACGAGGTTCATGAGCAAGACCCAGCACGTCTTAGACATTCCTAAAAAACAAAGCACGTATACATCACCTAAACATCTAATAAGACCCAGTACTTTGACACAGCCATGGGTAAGTATGAGAGGGTTACATCAAACAATCAACTCGGACCACATGGATTACAGAACGAAGCAATCGCCAATGTTATCATTACAATAAGGCACTTAGCAGAGAAACAAAAATTAAACCTGTATGCATGATCTTTTTCATAAAAATAAAAAATATGAATCCTCATATATCCCTAATCCCTAAAAACATTCCCTTTGGAGAGACCCACAAGCTAATGGCCTACTATTCAACACTGAGACTGGATCAGATCGACGAAGAGGTTCAGAAACCAACCACAACCAGCTTATCGTCTTTACCATCTTTATCAGTTTTAATCTCTATCAATTAAGGTTAAATTAAACTGTGTTTAGCCTCCCTATCATTTAAGTGTATAAACAGACTCATATTGCAGCTAATGAACCAGAAAGTGTACGGATGAAAGTTGATTGGAAGTACGTTTTTAGGGACGTTATATCTGCAATTATTGTTAATTAAACAATATTTTTTAAATCTTGTTGACGTCAAAAGTGATGACTGAAAATAAGAATAGATTTCTCTCGGATCCGTCGCCAGTGCCTGCATGGCCTCAATACCCCCCCCCCCCCCCAATCCCCCCCCCTCCTCTGCTCATCATAGACGGCAACAAAAGGAGGAGCAGTGATGTTAACAGCCCTGGAAGATGTTTAAAATGCCCTCCTTCAGGGCAGGCTGCCAAATGACTGTACACTGGGGGGGGGGGGGGGGGCAGAGAGGGGCTTTGTTCTGAGAACAGAACCCCCCCAATCTGCTCCTCAGAAACTGACTAATGGGGAGTGGGGAGGAGGAGGAGGAAGG